>NC_057808.1:223373419-223673419 GCF_018294505.1 Triticum aestivum
TGCGGCGGCGGCGATGGGGTTAGGGTTTGGGCGGCGGCGGGGCTGGTTGGGCTGCGGTGGTGCGGGCGGCGGCTTATAAAGGGGCCGGCCCGAGGTCTCCTGGCCGGGTACGGCCCGAAGTCGGTATGACTTTTTTTTAATAATTCCAACGTGCAGAAAAAGAAAGAAACGAAATACTGAACGGACTCCAAAAATCCCAAAATAAAATTTCCCCGTCCTCTAAAACTAGGCTGGACAAGGTGAACATTTATTTGGGCCTAAAATGCAATTTTTAAAAATGCATATTTTTCCTAATTCAAATAAAATAGCGACAAAACTCCGAAAAAAAATCTTATTTGATTTTAATATTAAATCTCTGATATATCTTTATTTTGAGGAAGTCTTTTTATCCTCTCTCTTTTATTTTTAATAAAAGAAATATTTCAGAGAAAAATAATTAAAATCAAACGATCCTCTTTTCAAAATTCGAGGAAGACTCGAATATGAAAATAATGAAATCCCCAACTCTCTCCGTGGGTCCTTGAGTTGCGTAGAATTTCTAGGGTCAACCAAAATGCAATAAAATATGATGTGCAATGATGATGTAATGTATAACATTCCAAATTGAAAATTTGGGATGTTACAAACCTACCCCCCTTAACATGAATCTCGCCCTCGAGATTCGGGTTGGCTAGAAAATAGGTGAGAGTGATCCTTCCATAGGTCTTCCTCTTGTTCCCAGGTGGATTCATCTCCGATATAGTGACTCCACTGAACTTTGCAGAACTTGATTACTTTGTTGCGTGTAACTCGGCTGGCAAACTCGAGTATCTTGACTGGTTTCTCCTCATATGTCAAGTCACTATCCAACCGTATCGCTTCCAGCGGCACTGTATCTCTCAGAGGAGTATCAGCCATCTCTGCGTGGCACTTCTTCAACTGAGAAACGTGGAACACATCATGAACTTCGGACAATCCTTCGGGTAATTCCAACTTGCAGGCAACTTCTCCCATACGTTCCAAAACTCTGTATGGTCCCACAAAACGTGGTGCTAACTTTCCCTTAACTCCAAAGCGCTTCACTCCTCGAAGTGGGGATACATGAAGATACACTCTGTCTCCGACTTCGTAAACTGTCTCCTTGCGTTTAGAATCCGCATAACTCTTCTGCCTGGACTGGGCTACCTTGAGTCTATCGCGAATCAGCTTAACCTTCTCTTCAGACTCTTTAATCAAATCTGGTCCAAACAACTGTCGGTCTCCAACTTTGTCCCACAACAACAGTGTTCTGCACCTCCTTCCGTACAGTGCTTCGAAAGGGGCCATCTTCAAACTGGCTTGATAGCTGTTGTTGTAAGAGAACTCTACATACGGCAAATTATCGTCCCAACTAGATCCATAGTCTAGCAAACAAGCTCTCAACATGTCCTCCAGAATCTGATTGACTCTTTCAGTCTGTCCATCCGTCTGCGGGTGAAAAGCTGTACTGAACTCTAGCCTGGTTCCCAAAGTTTCATGCAACTGATTCCGAAACTTTGAGGTAAACTGGGTTCCTCTATCTGATACAATGGTCCTCGGAACTCCATGCAGACGTACACTCATGGTCATGTATATCCTTGCCAACTTAGCACTGGTGTAAGTGGTCTTCACTGGGATGAAATGGGCTACCTTCGTCAAACGATCGACTACAACCCATATCGAGTCATAGCCTGAACGCGTCCTGGGTAATCCTGTGATAAAGTCCATGCCTAGTTTATCCCACTTCCATTCGGGTATCGGCAATGGTTGTAGCAATCCGGCTGGCTTCTGAGGCTCTGCCTTCACTCTCTGACATACATCACAAACTGCTACATATTCTGCAACATCCTTTTTCATTCCGGTCCACCAGAAACTATCCTTCAAATCCAGATACATCTTGTTATTTCCTGGGTGAATCGAATATGGCGAATCATGGGCCTCTTGCAGAATCAACTTCCTGATCTCCTGATCATTTGGCACATATACGCGGTCCTCAAACCATAAGGTATCGTGCTCATCCTCACGAAATTCTTTAGCCTTTCCTTTACTCATCCTTTCCTTTATCTCGGCAATCTCCTTGTCTGTCTTCTGAGCTTCTCTGATCTTATCCATCAAAGTAGACTGAATCTCCAAGGCTGCTACATAACCTCTTGGAACTATCTCCAAACATAGCTCGCGAAGGTCTTCTGCTAACTCCTTGGGTAACTCTCCGGTCATGAGTATGTTGACATGACTTTTTCGTCTCAACGCATCGGCTACTACGTTAGCCTTTCCGGGATGATAATGCAATCTCATATCATAATCCTTTATTAGCTCTAACCATCTCCTCTGCCTGAGATTTAACTCCTTCTGCGTGAAGATATACTTCAAACTCTTGTGATCCGTGTATACCTCACAATGGTTTCCGATGAGAAAATGTCTCCATGTCTTCAACGCATGCACTACGGCTGCTAACTCCAAATCATGCGTAGCATAATTTAACTCATGGGATTTAAGTTGTCGTGAGGCATATGAAACAACTCTTCCCTCCTGCATAAGTATGGATCCAAGTCCTCGACGAGAAGCGTCGCAATACACTTCATAATCTTTGCGTTGATCCGGCAGAATCAACACTGGTGATGTAACCAAGCGTCTCTTCAACTCCTGAAAACTGGCCTCACATTCCTCAGTCCAATTGAATTTGGTGTCCTTCTTCAACAACTCCGTCATGGGCTTTGCAATCTTTGAGAAATTCTCAATGAACCTCCGGTAATATCCTGCGAGTCCAAAAAAACTCCGGATCTCTCCAACTGACGTGGGTGACTCCCAGTTTGTCACAGTGACAACTTTGGTGGGGTCTACTGCTATTCCTTCCCCGGATATAACATGTCCAAGAAATCCAACTTCCTTCAGCCAAAACTCGCACTTGCTGAACTTGGCGTATAACTGATGTTCCCTGAGCTTACCAAGTACCAAGCGCAAATGCTCTTTATGTTCCTCTTCGTTCTTCGAGTAGACCAGAATGTCATCAATGAACACCACAACGAACTTATCCAAAAACTCCATAAACACCTTGTTCATCATGTTCATAAAATAGGCAGGTGCGTTTGTCAGACCAAATGACATAATGGTATACTCATACAGCCCGTACCTCATTGTAAAAGTTGTCTTAGGTATGTCATGCTCTCGAATCTTCAGCTGGTGATACCCTGATCGCAAATTGATCTTGGAAAACACCTTTGCTCCTTGCAGCTGGTCAAACAAATCATTGATCATCGGAAGTGGGTACTTGTTCTTAATCGTCACTTCATTCAATCCTCGATAATCAACAACCATCCTCAATGATCCATCCTTTTTCTCCACTAGAAGTACTGGGGATCCCCAAGGTGACGAACTTGGGCAGATATAACCTTTATCCAGTAACTCCTTAATCTGCTTCTTAATTTCCTCTAAATCCTTTGCGGGCATTCTGTACGGTCTCTTAGATATTGGCCCTGTGCCTGGCAAAAGCTCAATCAAAAACTCAATGTCTCTATCTGGTGGCATGCCTGGCAACTCTTCTGGAAATACATCCGGAAAATCCTTCACCACTGGTACTTCCTCCTGTACAACTCCTGATAAGGAATTTACTTGAGTCCTATTCGGCACATGCCGAGATACATACTTGATCCTTCTTCCTTCTGGGGTGGTAAGCAAAATCGACTTACTGGCGCAGTCAATGTTCCCTCCATACTTCGATAACCAATCCATGCCTAATATCACATCCAGTCCTTGTGACTCCAATACTATTAGGTCTGAGGGAAACAAGTAGTTACCAATCCTTAATGGTAACCAATCACACCATAGGCTAGCCATATACTCTGCTCCTGGCGAGGCTACTAACATGGGTGACCTAAGGGCTTGGTTGGCAGTTGAAACTTATCCACAAATCCCCTTGATATGTATGAATGCGATGCACCAGTATCAAAAAGTACGACTGCAGTAAATGACTTAACCAAAAACTTACCTATTACTGCATCTGGCTGAGCATCAACCTCCTCCACGTTAACGTAGTTCACTTGTCCCCTGTTGAAAGGGTTGGGCTTCTTCCCAGAGCTTCCATTGCCGTTTCCATTCTTGGCTTCAGGACATTCATTGGCGTAATGTCCGGTCTTCTGGCATTTGTAGCAAGTCACGTGGCTTAGATCCTTCTTGGCGGGTGTTGCCGGGTTGGAACGGTTCTGTCCGCTACTTCCTCCATTACCATTTCCATTCTTGGGGCCACTATGATTGTGCAAACTTCCTCCATTATGAGTGTGGCCTCCATGGTTATGAACAAGTCCTCCCGAATTCGGGGTGTAACGGGTCTCTGCTGGGCTCCAGAATTGTACTTCCCTTGTCCATACTTCCTTTTGCGGCTGTCAATCTGCTGCTGCTTCCTTTCAAGCATGAGAGCTCTATCCACCAACTCCTGATAATTATTGAAATTTGCCACCATCAACAGCATGCTCAGCTCATCATTCAGTCCTTCCAAAAACTTCTCCTTTTTAGCTGCATCTATAGCGACGTCATCTGGGGCATAACGTGCTAACTTACTAAACTCATCCACATATTGGCCAACAGTGCGCCCTCCTTGGCGTAAGTTGTGAAACTCACGCTTCTTCATGGCCATAGCTCATGCTGAAACATGGGCAGTGCAAAAAGCTTGATGGAACTGGTCCCATGTCACAGTGTCAATAGGGTAAGTGACTATGAAATTCTCCCACCAAGATGCTGCGGGTCCATCAAGCTGATGTGCGGCAAAACACACTCTCTCCACATCTGTGCATCCTGCAGTGGTCAACTCCCTTTCAATCTTGCGAAGCCAATCATCTGCAACAATTGGCTCGGTGCTACTGGAGAACACCGGTGGATTCAGCCTAAGAAAACGGGCTAAGTGGTCAACTGGTGGGGTGGTGGTGGGTTGTTGTTGTTGTTGTTCCCCTGGTTCTGATTCTGGACTAGTATCTGCATCAATGCATTCTGCTGCTGGATCAACTGAGTGAGCTCCGGTGGGAAAGCAAATGCATTGTCGCGTCTCGGAGGCATCTGCTGGGTTTAGAAAAGATGAGGAAACAGAATAGAATGAGGTCTAGAGGGAAAACACTACCCATATGCACATGAGACAAACACAAACATATCACTCAATCAAATCAAACAAGGGCATACAATCGGTCTAGAACTATCGTTACAAAAGTGTTTGGACTATGCTATATACATGGTGGAATACTACTACTGATTTGGTGGTCTACTAGAAAAATTGATCGGTCGAAGACTCCATGATATCTGCTCCAGCTTCATCCACATAGTCATCATCGCTATCGTCAGGGTCCGAGTCGGTGTCGTCGATGATGATGTAGTTCTCCTGGCAAGTGGAACTGTCATCTTCTCCTCCTAGCGCAGGGTCTCCCATGAAAACTCCTAGCTTCCTGGTCAGGTCGTCATTCTTCTCCACTAGTACGACAATTTCCTCCATATAATCCTCGCGTGTAGCCTTGATTTCTTCCTCCAGTTCCGTGATCCTTGTCATTGCTTTCTTCAAATCCGCCATGCCTGCGCACATCTGGTTCTCCTGGCGTCGAATGTGCTGGTTTAACTCCTGGATGAAAGAGGCAATCGATCTATCCTTCTTGGTGCTGATCATCTCCCATTGCTCATCTCGGCGCCCACAAATCTGGTAGATAGTATCCTTGAGATCATTGTGGTAAACATCTCCAATGCGTCCCATGGTGATGTGAGCTGCCATACTCTTTCCTAGACTCCAGGTTGGGGCATCGAAGGAAAACTCTATGGGCTCAGTGACTGGCGTGAATGTCCTTCCTGGAACTTGAACTTGAATCATCCAGCGCTCCTTTTCTGGTAAAGTGGCGTTGTAAGTCCCGGTGAAGCTTGGTATTTCGATGTTCAGGTACCTAGTGACTTCCTTCAAGTGGCGTCCAAATGGGATGTCTTCATCCGGTTGTATGAACTTGATCCTTGCATCCGCCATCCTAAAGAGTAGAAAATTGAGAGGAGTTAGAAATGAGAAGAGAGTAGTGATCTAGGGCTTTAGCTTAGTGGTCGTGTCCTACAGTCAGCGTGTGCTCTGATACCATCTTTGTGGCGACCAGACCTCAAATAGTATGATCTCTGTGCATAAGTGTCATCCCTGGATCGGTAATGCTGACACACACAGTACTTGAAGGATTTATAACAGAGTAGCAATCACACACTTATTACATCGAATGTCTCAAAAGAGAACTTATTACAATAAATATGGCTTAAGGCCATCTAATACGATAACAGCGGAAGGCTTGGAAGATAAAGTGAGTCCATCAACTCCAACGGCATCACTGAGTGAAAGACCATGACCTAAGGCTCCTTACTCGTCGTCTGAAAAGTCTGCAACATGATACGTTGCAGCCCGAAAACGGATCAGCACTGGCATTGTAACACAAGAGAGCAATGAACAGAATAATGCTATCACTACATGCATATATGGCTGGTGGAGGCTGTATGGTTAATATGTTTTGCGAAAAGCCAATTTTTCCCTACTGCAAAGGAATATATTTTATTTAACTACAAAGTTTGTTGAAAACATTGAGAAGGTATATCCCAATTAAAAGTAATCATTAACAACCCATCAAATTAATTATGTAGTGATGAGATCAACACGACAATCCAAGAACCAGATACTCAAGATGTCCATAACCGGGGACACGGCTAACCATGATTAGTTTGTACACTCTGCAGAGGTTTGCGCACTTTTCCCCACAAGACTCGATCTCCTCCGTTGGATTTCTCGCACTACATGATGTTTGAGAAACGGATGACCGAGACATAGTCTTTCAGAAGCGTTAGCACCTTAGATGGGTAGACAGTACCACCTATATCCCCTACATCTGCTAGTCTACCACTGTAAGAGTTCACACGACTTAATCAACTATGCTAGAGCCCATAATAGCTTGTGGCTGCACACGGAAGTTTCTAGTATGAATAATCTCATGATCCCTTTGAGCCTGGGTGGCAGTCCATAGGAGAATCACACGGTACCCCGGGATTTCCAAAAATACAGGCAATCACTGGGTTCCCCAGGTGCCTCAATCCACCCAGATGTGTATTCAAGTTGCCACCTTAAGTTTAACCATTAGTTGAAAATCTCACATATGTCATGGATACACTCAAACCCAATCCACGTCTACGAGCATAGCATAGCAATATAAGCATAACGTAGAAGTAACTCCCAGGGTTTGATAATAAACAGGTGAATAGGCACTACCTCAGCTACTTCCCAACCCACAATTTAATTCAGATCCTAACCATGCAATTGTTTGAGGATTGACCTAATGCAATAAAACTGGGTAGTAAAGAGGTATGATCAAAGTGTTACTTGCCTTGCTGATGATCCGCGAAACCTAGAGACTCGTAGTAGCACGCTTCGCACTCCGGGTATTCTATCGCAAACAAACAAGCATACAATAAGCAATCAAGCAAGGGCACAGGTAAAACTCAAATAAGAGATCTGACCAGAAAGTTCAACTTAAGAACTCCGGTTTGCAAAAAGAATCAAATCAAACGAAGCAACAAAACTCAAACGGCGAAAGAAACAAGCTTTGTTTACTAATCTGAACTAGGGTCCAATTTTACAGTAGCAAAATCTTGTTTAAGTTGGTTAAATAGTAAGAGGGTTTCGAGACAAAACTCTAGGCGCTTGAATCGGCTGATTCCGATAAACGAGCGAAAAGTTATACTAGAACGAAAATCAAATCAGAAATCGCGATCGAAAATAATCATGGAAAATCCGAGAAAAAGAAAAAACTGACGAATAGGCTAACGAATGAACGTTCGCTGTCTGCGACTAAACGGTGAAAACGGTTCGTTAAAACGAACATACGGACGAACGTTCGGTAACTAACTGAACCAATAAAAATAAACCGAACCGATCTAAACAAAACTGAAACTAGGGTTTACGAAATAAAACCGATCGTTTTTTTAAACAAACCGGCGGCTACCTCGAACTCCGGCGGGCGGTGGGGCGGCGGCTCCGGCGGCGGGGCGGAGCGGGCAGCGGCGGCATGCAGCGGCGCGGGGCGGCAGCGGCGGCGTGCTGCGGCGCGGGGCGGCGGCGGGGTTAGGGTTTGGGCGGCGGCGGGGCTGGTTGGGCTGCGGGGGTGCGGGCGGCGGCTTATAAAGGGGGCGGCCCGAGGTCTCCTGGCCGGGTACGGCC
Source organism: Triticum aestivum (assembly GCF_018294505.1). NCBI lineage: Eukaryota > Viridiplantae > Streptophyta > Magnoliopsida > Poales > Poaceae > Triticum > Triticum aestivum. The sequence continues at coordinate 223,381,620 of NC_057808.1, forward strand.
CGAAGTCGGTTTGACTTTTTTTTAAATAATTCCAGCATGCAGAAAAAGAAAGAAAAGAAATACTAAACTGACTCCAAAAATTCCGAAATAAATTTTCCCCGTCCTCTAAAAATAGGCTGGACAATGTGAACATTTATTTGGGCCTAAAATGCAATTTTAAAAAACGCATATTTTTCCTAATTCAAATAAAATAGCGACAAAACTCCGAATAAAAAATCTTATTTGATTTTAATATTAAATCTCTAATATTTCTTTATTTTGAGGAAGTCATTTTATCCTCTCTCTTTTATTTTTAATAAAAGAAATATTTCAGAGAAAAATAATTAAAATCAAACGATCCTCTTTTCAAAATTCAAGGAAGACTCGAATATGAAAATAATGAAATCCCCAACTCTCTCCGTGGGTCCTTGAGTTGCGTAGAATTTCTAGGATCAACCAAAATGCAATAAGATATGATATGCAATGATGATCTAATGTATAACATTTCGAATTGAAAATTTGGGATGTTACATCACACGTACATGTCCGTGGGAGAATCCCTTGGTTCTCATAGTCTGCATTCATTTGCAGAATTCTTACAGCGTCACATCTATTCTCCTGAAGCCAGTTCCTGTCTGACCAGCAGACGGAAGCCTTTGCAAGTTATGAAGCCATTCAGTTTGAACTTCATGGCCACTGAAAAGTCAGCTAGAAAGGGCGGCAGACAGCGCCGTGGGAATACATCCAAAGATCTGCCGCCCGATCTGTATGAATTATACAAGACAGACCCTGAAGAAACCTATGGCGAACGCAAGACTCAAATCCAATGGATTCGCATGTATTGGGCGGAACAATGGTTTCTGTACACATATGTGACTGCAGAGTATGCAGAGAAGAATGCCATCAAGCGACCATGGGGAGATATTCTCTTCAAAAATCTTCCACCCAGGTCCAGAACTGAAGCCATTACTCAAGGCTTCTATCCTTGCATGGTTTGAGGACCACAGCTCGAGAATGCCGACCCATCCTCTCTGATTTGGTGTCACGATGACAATCTGTTCAAGCGCAACTATAAGTTTGCCAAAGATTCAACTGCCAAGAACAAGAAAGCATTTGGACTCGACTTCAACCCTGGTCCATCTGCTCCTAGGGCTGATGGCACTCGCGATGCTGAACCCAATCTCATCAGGCCCTTCTACAATCTCGAAGGTCTCCTCGCTCACATTGTTGTTCAGGGGGCAGCCGTGGAGCATTCTGATGACGACGCCGATACTGATGAAGCGCCTGCTCCACCTAAGCCACAGAAGCAGAAGAGAACAAAGGCTTCAAAGCCCCCTGCTGCACCTAAAGCTTCGCATGCGAAGCCACTGGCCACTACACAACCTGAAGCAAGTGTGCAGTCTGAAGATCTTTCTCGCATCTCCAAGAAGACCGAGAAGTTCAAAGAATAAGAAGCCCATCCAGAGTCCTGGGCAAGAACTGACCCCAGCTGCCGTTCTGAGGAACGAAAATGAAGCCATTGATCTGTCAAGTGATGAAGATCTTGGCGATGATGCTCTTGAGCTGTTGATAAAGAGCAAGCAAGAGGCGGAGATCTTCAACGATCTACCCCTCTTTGATGTGGACATTTTGAATAACTTCCTTGATGAATGGTTTGACAACCCAAGCCTCAGCATCGATGATCTTCAGCTTCCAATTGGCATCAGTGTCTCTTTCCACGGAGCCATTGCTAATGAGCTGGCTCTGGCTCAGAAGATAGTCGAACTAAAGAACAAGATTGACCATGAGAAAGCTCAATTCAAGAGGAACATGGCCAAGCTCAGTGTGGCTGATGTCCAAAACTTTAAGCAGATGTTGCATGACCTCAAGGAGCAGTTTCATAAGAAACGTGAATAAGCTAAAGGATCAAGAGAGGGGATGAAACTCTTCGCAAGTAAATGCGTTCAAGTTCATAATGAGGCTGAAGAGCGCAAGGCACTTGGGCGTCCAGGCATCAACCCCAAGATGGCTGCCAAACAGAAAAAGAAGCCTGATGTGGCCCAAGCTGAAGCATCAGGGCGGGAAGCACCTCGCATTGTCTTCCCTGCCAGCATGACGGGCTCGAAGCCTAAGGTCCCCACAGCAGCTTCAGAACTGAAGAAGACATGGGCAGCTGAGGCCGAAGCTAGAAAGCGCAAGCACAAGAATGCCACTGATGATGCTCCTCCGACCAAGAAGCCGAAGACAAAGTCTTCGCGGAAAAATCGTGCTGCTGCCACAGAGCCACTTGTTGTCGAGCCCATCTCCGTTGCTCATCCTGCATCCGCCAACCAAGAGCGTCGGCTAGTACTTCATGAGCCTGCTTCCACAGAGGCTCCTGAAGCTGAAGACATTCCAACTGTCGACCCCATCACAACTGAAGACATTGGTCATCACGACAATGTAGATGATGATGAAGTCCTTCCTCAGATCGAGCACCAGCCGGTATCATCGCCTGTTCTCACGAACAGCGAACTCATCAGCATTGGTCATCCCTTGACGCCAATTGCTCAGGATGCATCGTGGGCTGATCACCCCCAACAAGACACACCAAGCCAAGACACACCCAGTACTCCCCCTCCTCAAGTCACCACTCCGGTGCTTGATGATGACAATTACATGGTGCAGACCACCCCATCTCCAAAGGCGTCGCCCGCATTTCGCAGGCTTCGAAAAGGCCCTAGGCCACAGGTCGCCATGCCGAGCGTTCCAGAAGGAGAAGTGCAACACAACTCAGTAGCACGTCAAGTGTTTCCTGACGCCACTCCAACTGTGAACGTCTCTGAGTCTGAAGCCAAACCTGCTGAAGACATTCCGGCTGCATCAGCCGATGACAACCAAGAACCGCGTCATGAAGAAGAGCGAGTTGCCACACCCCCCAACACTCAAGAAAATGTTCTTGAGGAGAACGAGTCTGTGCCCGACCCTCCAGCTACTCAAGTGGAGGTTGAAAACATTGAGGCTGCCACCAACAACACTACTGGAGCCAATGACGTTGTCATGGCTGAAGCTAATGTGATGCCTGAAGTGAATATGGTGTCTGAAGCTAATGTTGCACCTGAAGCCAATGTGCAGCCTGAAGCCCATGTCAATGCCAATGCTCCAGTACCGCCTCAAAGGCCTCACACCATAGTGAAAGCATTTGATCGTGGTCAACTTGTCACGATCCGCTGGCCAATTCTGGTTCCTCCGCCTGCTCCTGGACCACAGTTTGACTATCATGTGGAGCACAGGCCTCAGGTCCAGAAGCCAAAGCCCTGACTGCCAAGATTTCCTGGAGCTGCAACTTCGCCAGGGTCATTCAATGTCAATAGCTTCAGGGCTCACAATACCTTCTTTGACAGTGCAAAGAACCCTTAGTCAAGGCCAAGAATCTCATCTGATCGCTTCTGGAGCTATCAGCAGCGCAGCTATTATTCATGCATTCTATACAATCAAGGGCGAATCTTTCCTCACATGCGTCTGGATTGTGAAGCCATTGCTGGTCTGCCCTGCTTGGAAGAAGCTCTAGACTGTTTCAGAGATGCTGGACTTCTGCAGTTTGTCACTGACAAAGAGCATTGGAATGATGAGCTTCTGCTACAATCCTATGCCACTCTTCACATTCGCGGCTACAACAGGGATCCGAAGACTTGGGTCCTTGAGTGGATGACAGGGGATGTACACCATGAAGCCAAAGCCCAAGATATAATTGAGCTTACTTTCCTGCCCACTCCAGGTGAAATCTATGAACCTGGTTGTCAGCTTCACCGCAATGCTTTGGAGAGCATATTTCAGAAGCCTGAGCCAAACATGAGTCAAATGCTCAGCATGATGAAGCCACTGCCACGAGATGCTGAATATCCAAAGGAATTCTTTGTTGAAGACCTAGAGTATCTGCCCCGCACCATTTATCACATTATAAGGCAAACTCTATGGCCTATCAAAGGAAATTCTCCTGCGACCAAGCTTGAAGGCGCAATGAAGACATTGGTTTTCTATATCCTCAATGGCATCAGCTTCAATGCTCAAGATTTCTTCATCAGGCAACTTGCAGCTTCTGGAATTGATTTATTTGGCCTGAAGTTTTATGCTCCGTGGGTGATGCGCTTAATCAAGCTTCACTCTTCTGTCAACTATCAGCCCTCTGCGCGCAACCATCTTATCTTCTTGCCAGAGGTTGATATGTTTGACGAAGCCATCTACCCTGAACCTGCCAAGGAGCCAATATATCTTCACAATGTCGATCACCAAAGCTTCACGCAACCCATTGAAGGAGTTCTTGCTGCAACTCGAGTTTATCCTCTGGTTGGCAACACACGTGCACCTCATCATGCAACTACTGAAGCCACTGAAAGCACTATTGCTCAAAGGCCTCAGAAGCGTTCTCGCGTTCTCAATGACCGAGAGCTTCTCGTGGCCTTGCATCAGAAACAGATAAGCATCAAGCGTCAGATGCAGAGCCTCTTGGTGGATGTTAATCAAATTCGCAATCTTGCCATCATGACTGGCTTAATCGCGTCTCGACACTGCACCAGGCCCCTCTGCACCACCGGACTCCAACGTCGACCCTGCACCTTCATCTTCTCCCGATGGGAACGAGTAGATGCTCTATGTCTTCAAACCTTTTTGGTCCTTACTGACAAAAGGGGGAGAAGCATATGAGTTGATAGTCTTCAAGCGGGTCCATATGGGTGGTTGCTTTATATTTTGCCAAGTGGTTACAACTCTCCTTTTGATACTTTTGGTTCTTTTGGGTTGTAACAATTAAACTTGATGGTCGTCTGCTACTTTGATTGCTATTCTGTGATGCGATGATAAATTCCGCATGAAGTCATTCCGCAGACGTCCATTTTTCATTATGCATGTCATTATCTTTGCTATAACCTTATATGCATAATGAATTGTATTCATATGTTGAAGAGGATCTCCACAAGTACAACCTGCCATGTGCATTTGCATTCAAAAGCAAACTACTTATATGCACATCTTCAGGGGGAGCCTTTTGCTACTTATGAAGACAATACCTTAATCCTTACTATTTCACATACTTCTATCCCCGTTGAAAACTTCAACCAGTTTGTCATCAATCACCAAAAAGGGGGAGATTGTAAGTGCATCTAGTGCCACCCCTAGTTGGTTTTGGAGTATTGACGACAAACCTGGTTGAGGGACTAATGTGTTTGTGAGAATTGCAGGATAACACAGGTAGTAGTCCCTCATTGATTCGGTTTACCTACGAGAGATGACCCCTAAAAATGTGTGAAGACATTGAAGACAACGGTAGTATGTGAAGATATTCACAACGAAGATTATGACTCGGGAAGACATCGCATGAAGACTATGGAGTGCGAAGACATAGTTGTTTCATAGTTTCCTTTTCTTCTTTGTTGAGTCATAGGAACCACCGCACTGTTAAGTGGGGTCCAAGTGAACAAAGTCAGAGTGACTAAAGTGATGCTCAACCAAATCCTATGTCTTCGAGTGAAGACAATGAGAGCAAATCTTATCCAGAGTTGGATGAGTCAGCTTTACTTGTAGCCCAAGTCAAGCTGCCGCGTGTGTTTGAAATCTGACCGTTGGACACGTGTCAGTTCCTTAGTCACCCAGGGTCATTTTGGACAAATCAGGTCGGGTTGCCTCCTAGCTATAAATAGCCCACCCCCTACACCATAAATTGGTGGCTGCTCAGAGTTAGTGCACAGCTTTTGTTGTTTGAGAGCAACCCACGTCCGAAGCATTTGAGAGAAAGATCCTTGCTAGGACAAAGCCCAAAACACCCAGAGCCAAAGAGTGTTAGGCATCACTAAAGTCTTTCTGTCTACGTGATCTGAAGACTTATTACACTTGAGGACTGTGAATCCTCCAGCCGGTTAGGCGTCGCGTTCTCAGCATCCAAGAGTCATTGTGGATTGCCGGTGAACGAAGTCTGTGAAGGTTTGGAAGTCTACCTTGAAGACTTACCAGAGTGATTGGGCGAGGACTAAGTGTCCTTAGCTCAAGGGGAATAAGGTGAAGACGTGGTCTTCTGAGTTGAATCTCAGCCTCCCTAACTAGACGTACAGTTGTCACAGCAACTGGAACTGGTCCAACAAATCCTTGTCCTCACCAAGCAACTGGTTCTAACTCCTCCCTCACTTATTTACAGTTTGTCTTCGTGAATTCATTTGCATGCTTGCCTTATCTTTTTGACTTTGCTGTGTGACGACTATTGTTGTTTGGCTTCATACTATCTTCCATCCTGATCTATACTACCTAGCTGCTAATAGTCTTCGTGCTTTCACTTCATTACTTATTTGACTATGGCTTGTCTAGTGTACTCTACCTTCCGTTGCATATCAATAGGTTCATTTCTATCGTTTGTCTTCAAAGCCCCCGTGTTTTAAAGACTTCCATAAAAATTGCCTATTCACCCCCCTCTAGTCGATAACTAGCACTTTCAGTCCACAAGAGAGGTCGCACTCTTTTGTTTCTGCTTATGTTATGCATTGCTTAATATTACCTGCTACATTATTGTCATGTTCACCTCTTAGACTCCAAGTCAGGTCCAAATTGATGTTCAAACTTGAGTTCTAAATTAGTTGTGGAGCACATATCGAGGCAGCAATGAATAGTATCTCTGTCTAATATCTGGTTCACCTAGGGTATGCCTATGTTGTTCATCTTGGGTGGGAAACAAATAGTAAAGCAATCATCATCTGTTTTTTTATTAAATTAAAGCAATCATCAGCCCGCTACCATTATTTTTGGATCCATCCACTGGTTCTTACCATTACTCTAGATTTCTGCATGCTCTCCTTACATAATCTCACTATTTTTTTGTATGCATGTCAGATATTGTACACAGTCATGCTGAACATGTAGAGAAAAAGAGAAGAATTTTTCATGGCAATACAATGTCATGCAGACATTGCTCCATGCTGGGTTCAATGGCAAACCCTCCCCCCTCTCCAGATTGCAATCCAGAGGAAGATATCTATTCTGAGGCGGATTCAGACGCAGCTGACCACTCCTATTTACCCCCCAAGGTGTTTGCTCTAACTTGCCATGATGATGTTAGTCATATCATGCATATGTTGCCTTGTAGTGCCTACTTTTGACATCATATATGTCATCTGCTTAGTTTAGACATGTTATGTAATGCCACGTGTTTAGTTTCAATATCATATATGGGAATTATGCAGTCTCATGTCTTTTAGCCAGCCATAATATATGTGAAATGTGCAATGCCATCCTATTTAACCAGGCATCATATATTTGAATGATATCTTGCCCATCCTTTTCTTCATTACATTTCCATTTGTCGACAATGTTTGTACATTAAACTACTCTTCCTGTGAATCAGCCATTTGAGCGGGTGATGGAAAAATCTGGAGTGAAAACAAGGCCTTCAGAGCAGACAGTGCTACCTATCGAAGCAGATCTCCTGCTGGGTCCCGATAGCTCCTCAGAGATGGATTTAGAGACAGATGACCAGTCCTATTCCCCCACCAAGGTGTATGCTCTAACTTGGCACGGTTATACTACTCATATCATTCATATGGTGTCTTGCATTGCATAGTTTAGACATCATATACACAATATTCAACACCATGCTCTTAGTTCAGACATCATATATGTGAATGCCCTCTGCTTAGCATATAAATCACATATGTGAATTTAATCATGTGATCCTGATTACTTAGATAACATGTATGTGAATTATGTCATGCGATCCTGTTTAGTTAGTCATCATATCTTTGAATTATGTTATGCTATGCTATCTAGTTTACATAGACATCATATATGTGAAATTATGTCATGCTATCCGTTTTAGTTAAACAGTATACATGTCAAGTATTTCATGCCCTCTTTTTTCCACACTATCTATTGCATCTGTCTCTCATACAATGTCTGTACATTCAACTATGTTTCCTGTTTATCAGCCATTTGAATTGGAGCGGGTGATGGCAGTATCTAGCGGAGTAAAAACACGGTCTTCAAATAAAACGGTGCTACCTCTTGGTGGAGATAGCACCCCGGTTGTACATGCACGAGAACTAGCCCTACCACACATAACCCAGACTCTCACAGATTTTACCCCTACTGCGATGGACAGAGAACCAGCTTCACCCAATCTAACCCCAACCCCAGCAGATAGTAACCCAGTTCCTGTTGACACAGCACCATCTCCACCACAAAGCTCCCAAACAAGAGCAGTTAGTAAGGCAGCTCCAGTGCCCAAAGCGCCAGTACTACCATAGCGAACCCCAACTCCACCAGTTAGTACACCTATTCCTGTGGAGGAAGCACAACCATCCATTCATAGTTTAGCATCTATCTCATTTGATGTTGTTAAATCCTATGTGCGTATCTTCCCACCATGGAAATATTATACCGAAGATGAAGGAAAATGCTAGTTGTAGGTGTTTGTCCAGGAGTTATGTGTAAGTAATGTTATTCATGGCAATTACTTTGCTTTGTCCCATACATTCTACCTCCATGATGGTTATAATACAAAAAAAATTCCCATTTTTCTCTATAGAGAAGGATCGATTTGGAAACTCGGGATGAGGTAACATGTGCTAATACCTCTGCTATCTTCAAGAATGCTTAGTGGCAGTATCAGAATTACCTGAAGAAAATGTACTTCACTGGCAAAGAAACTCATCAAATTCCCTTACGTTCTCCTGAGACACATTTACTGGACGATGACTGGGAACGCCTTGTTCTGTACTGGTCCCGAACCAAGAATGTGGTAAGGTCTATGAGATCATTTTATTTTAAGTACTATATGCTTGCGTCTTACTGTACTCTGTTCATGTAGAACAAGTGCTTAAACCTGAAGAACAACTGTTCTCATTTAAGATTCCATTGCTATCGTGCATACTGCTTTGCTCTTGTATCACTGTATTTACTCATACAAACTTATTTTGAAATTGAACGATCCAATGAAAACTCCAATGGCACAACAGGTATGTTTACGCATGTTTCTTTAACAGGTTTGCTCTTATAAATAGCTCTATTGATTTCAATTTCAATTGTGTATACAGTTGACTTCTCATATCATGCACATTACTAGCATCACAACAGGGCCAATAGTGTTGTTGTACATGTAGACCCGTGGTACCCATCTGAAATCTTGTTGTGTCGTGTAGTTTCCCACACTTTGTATTCTTTCAGTGTTGCTTTCTCTTGAACTGATATGATTTGAACCGTGTCTCTATTTTGATTTGGCAAGACAATGTAGTGACCGTAGGACATAGATATATGTTTGTTTGATGCTTTTATAATGTACTACTTGGCAATAGAAGACTTGGTAGTTTAATCTTGTCCACCTTACCAATGAACTGGTTCACCGAAATGAGTTTCATATACTAGTACATGCTAAACCTGATATGTGTCTGCTTGTTTCTTCTTTTAGAATGCTGACAGAATATTGGGGAAGAGTGCCTTATTAAGCAATGGTAAAGGAAGTAATGCAGATAAGGTTCAGGATCGAGAGACATCCTTGTTGGTCTCCAACAAAGCTGATAAAAGAGCTAAGGAAAACTATCTTGAAGACCGTGAGACAACCCAAAGTCCTGTCTTGGTTTACTGTTCGAGTTACTGGCCACTACCGCTTGCACAAGCTATTCAAACTCACTGTCTGAATCAGTTTGGTTTCTTGAGTCTCAACTACAAGCTGAAAGACATCGATCAGTTGTGCTGCGACAAGAAGCGGAAGGACTGCGGAAGTCCCTGGAGCATTCAGATGCATACTTTCTGGTGCAACATCAAGCGATGACTGGAGTATAGGCCAGCAATACATTCATCCATAGAAGGAGTCGACAACGTAAATGAAGCCCTTGTGTTCAATGGCATCAAAGAACCATGGAGGATGTATGATCCTGTGATGGACGTGCAGATTTATCCACTTACCGCAGTGACCTGTCAAATAGGTGAGACCGCGGTTGAAGAACGCAATTAGCCTGTAGTCTTTATAATTCGTAGATCTTGTGGGCACTTGGCAGATTAAAACCTTGAGCAAATCAAACTTGGTATCATGTTGGCTACTGTAAGATTCCGAGTATTCTGGGCCGCGGTGCCAAAGCAGTGCAGTGTTAAGGTAAGTGGATCACTAGAATATAAGAGCCCTTATAAACAAATATAAGAGCGTTTAGATCACTAGAATAGTGATCTAAACACTCTTATATTTCTTTACGGAGGGAGTACATGACTTGAGTGTTCATTGTCATTTTGCTTTGCATGATCGTAAGATAGCTAGCATGATATTTCCATGGCTTGTCCATTTTTTTATGTCTTTTCTATGCTAGATCATTGCACATCCCGGTACACTGCCAGAGGCATTCATATAGATTCATACTTTGTTCTAGATATCGAGTTGTAATATTGAGTTGTAAGTAAATAAAAGTGTGATGATCATCATTATTAGAGCATTGTCCCAGTGAGCAAAGGATGATGGAGACTATGATTCCCCCACAAGTCGGGATGAGACTCCGGACGAAAAAAAAAGATGCCAAAAAAAGGGAAAACAAAAAATGAGACAAAAAGAGAGAAGGGGCAATGCTAATATCCTTTTACCACACTTGTGCTTCAGAGTAGCACCATATTCTTCATATAGAGAGTCTCTTGAGTTATCACTTTCATATACTGGTGGGAATTTTCATTATAGAACTTGGTTTGTATATTCCGATGATGGGCTTCCTCAAATGCCCGAGGTCTTCATGAGCAAGCAAGTTGGATGCACACCTACTTAGTTTCAATTTGAGCTTTCATACACTTATAGCTCTAGAGCATCCGTTGCATGGCAATCCCTACTCCTCGCATTGACATCAATTGATGGGCATCTCCATAGCCTGTTGATTAGCTGCGTCGATGTGAGACTTTCTCCTTTTTGTATTCTCCACACAACCTCCACCATCATATTCTATTCCACCTATAGTGCTATATCCATGGCCCACGCTCATGTATTGCATGAAAGTTGAAAAGTTTTGAGAACATTAAAATTATGAAACAACTGCTTGGCTTGTCATCGGGGTTGTGCATGATGAAATACTTTGTGTGACAAAGATGGAGCATAGCCAAACTATATGATTTTATAGGGATAACTTCCTTTGGCCATGTTATTTTGAGAAGACATGATTGCTTTATTAGTATGCTTGAAATATTATTGTCTTTATGTCAAATGATAGACTATAGCTTTGAATAACTCGTGTCTTAATATTCATGCCATGATTAGATAATATGATCAAGATTATGCTAGGTAGCATTCCACATCAAAAATTATACTTTTTATCATTTACCTACTCAAGGACGAGCAGGAATTAAGCTTGGGGATGCTGATACGTCTCCGTCGTATCTATAATTTTTTATTGTTTCATGCCAATATTCTACAACTTTCATATACTTTTGGCAACAATTTATATAATTTTCTTGGACTACCATATTGATCCAGTGCCCAGTGCCAGTTCCTATTTGTTGCATGTTTTTTGTTTCGTGGAATCCATATCAAACGGAGTCCAAACGCGATAAAAACTTACAGAGATTTTTTTGGAATATATGTGAATTTTGGGAATTGGAATCAACACGAGATGATGCTCGAGGGGGCCACAAGCATGGGGGCGCGCCCTGGACCCTTGTGGCTAGCCTGTAAGGCAGTTGGTTAGCCTTCTTTCACCGCAAGAAAGCTAATATCCGGATAAAAATCGTGTTAAAATTTCAGCCCAATCGGAGTTACGGATCTCCGGGAATTTAAGAAACGGTGAAAGGCCAAAATCTGGGAGCCCAGAAACAAAATGAAACAGAGAGAGAGAGAGAGAGAGAGATCCAATCTTGGAGGGGCTCTCGCCCCTCCGCCACCATGGAGGCCATGGACCAGAGGGTAAACCCTTCTCCCATCTAGGGGGAAGGTCAAGGAAGAAGAAGAAGGAGGGGTGCTCTCTCCCCCTCTCTCCCGGTGGCACCGGAACACCGCCGGGGCCATCATCATGACGATGATCTACACCAACAACTTCGCCGCTGTCATCACCAACTCTCTCCCCCTCTATGCAGCGGTGTAACACCTCTTCTCCCCGATGTAATCTCTACTTAAACATGGTACTCAACACTATATATTATTTCCCAATGATGTATGGCTATCCTATGATGTTTGAGTAGACCCGTTTTGTCCTATGGGTTGATTGATGATTGTGATTGGTTTGAGTTGCATGTTTTATTATTGGTGTTGTCCTATGGTGCTCTCCGTGTCACGCAAGCATGAGGGATCCCCATTGTAGGGTTTGCAATATGTTCATGATTTGCGTATGGTGGGTGACGTGAGTGACAGAAGCACAGACCCGAGTAAGTAGGTTGTTTGTCTACGGGAGTAAAGAGGACTTGATACTTTAATGCTATGGTTGGGTTTTACCTTAATGATCTTTAGTAGTTACAGATGTTTCCTAGAGTTCCAATCATAAGTGCATATGATCCAAGAAGAGAAAGTATATTAGCTTATGCCTCTCCCTCATATAAAATTGCAATAATGATTACCGGTCGAGTTATCGATTTCCTAGGGACAAATAACTTTCTTGTAACAAAAAGCTATGTACTAAAACTAACTTAGTTGTTTCTTTATCTAAACAGCCCTATCTTTTATTTACGTGCTCTTTATTATCTTGCAAACCTGTCCTTCAACACCTACAAAGTACTTCTAGTTTCATACTTGTTCTAGGTAAAGTAAACGTTAAGCATGCGTAGAGTTGTATCGGTGGTTGATAGAACTTGAGGGAACATTTGTTCTAACTTTAGCTCCTCATTGGGTTTGACACTCTTACTTATCGAGAAAGGCTACAATTGATCCCCTACACTTGTGGGTTATCAAGAGTTAGTCCCAAAAAATGATATAAAGTTGCTTGTAAATGTATATAAAACATCCAAGATTGATAATATAATAGCATGGAACAATAAAAAATTATAGATACATTGGATACGTATCAACACCCCACCGGAAGCAAACTCCTACAAGAGATTAATGCTTGGATTTAGGTACCCGTTTTTGAATGGGCCCTTTGATGTTATCATCAAGGGTGTTAGGAAGCCAAATGGACCATTCAATGTACTCCTAAGAAGAAACAACAAATTTGGCATAAACATGGCCATCACTAGCACGACATAGAACATAAGAAGGGTTAAAGTCGTCAGCTTTGTTGGGAGGAGTGGTCTTGCCCTTCTTGGCATTACCACCCACACCCTTGTCCTTCTTCTCATGATCACCCTCTCCCACCATGATGAAAACATCCTTGAGCGGGAGAGGTTGCTTGGTCTTGTTATTCTTCTTCTTGTTTTACTTGGGTACAAACCCAAGCTCTTCTTTTGCCACAACTTCCTTTTGATTACTCAAAAGTTCATTGAGGTTATTCTCACCTTTTATGCAAGTCACAAGGCCTTTCTCAAGTTTCTCTTTCAACGACATTCACCTAGACAAGGTGTACATGCTCACAAGAAGGGTTAGTAGCATGGGCATTATCAATTAATATGGAAGAAAGGCAAGTTGCTATCTCCTTGGTTAGATTCACTTGGAGTTGATCACGAGACTCCTTGAGAGAAGCATGATGAAGTCTATACCAAACGAAGTCCAAATGCCACGAAACTTTTTGATGAATTTTTTTGGACAAAAGAGACCCTAGAAGCTTTGGGAGGAGACCAGACATGCAACGAGAAGGCCACAAGGCACTAGGGCACGCCCAGGGGGTAGGCGCGCCCTGGTACCTTGTGGGCCCACCGTGACTCCGTTTGACCTAATTCCACCTCTATAAATTTTCTAAAATCGGGAAACGAAAAGAGGGCCACCCAAAATACCTTTTCCACGGCCGCAAGTTTCTGTTCTTCGGAGATCCCATCTCGAGGCCTTTTCCGGTACTCTGTCGGGGGGAATCGATCACGGAGGGCCTCTACATCAACCTTGCCGCCCTTCTGATGATGTGTGAGTATTTTACCATAGACCTATGGGTCCATAAGTAGTAGCTAGATGGCTTCTTCTCTCTTTGATCTTCAATACAATGTTCTCCTCGATGTTCTTGGAGATCTATTCAATTAATCTTCTTTTGCGGTGTGTTTGTTAGGATCCGATGAATTGTGGGTTTATGATCAGATTATCTATGAATATTATTTGAGTCTTCTCTAAACTCTTTTATGCATGATTATTATAGCTTTGTATTTCTCTCTGATCTACCCGTTTGGTTTGGCCAACTAGATTGATTTATCTTGCAATGGGAGAGGTGCTTTGGGGTTCAATCTTGTGGCGTTCTATATCCCAGTGACAGAAAGGGACAAGACATGTATTTGCATTGTTGCCATTAAGGGGAAAACAATGGGGTTTATTCATATTGATTGGATTTACTTTGTCTACATCAAGTCATCTTGCTTAAGGCGTTACTCCGTTCTTTATGAACTTAATACTCTAGATGCATGTTGGATAGCGGTCGATGTGTGGATTAATCAGTCTACTTGTCTCGGATGTGATGCCTATATACATAATCATTGCCTTGGATATCATCATAACTATGCACTTTTCTACCAATTGCCCAATAGTAATTTGTTTACCCACTGTATGCTTTTTGTTCGAGAGATAAGCCTCTAGTGAAAACTATGGCTCCCGGTCTATCTTTATCATATATTAAAATCCAAAAATACCTTGCTACAATTTATTTATCGTTATTTTATTTTGTGTTTTTTATCTATCTACCACTACGAGATTTGATCCTTGCAATTAACCGCCAAGGGATTGACAACCCCTTGTTTGCATTGGGTGCAAGTATTTGTTCTTTTGTGTGTAGGTGTTGTTCATGAGGTCTTGTGTGGTTCTCCTACTGGATTGATAACCTCGTTTCTTAACTGAGGGAAATACTTATCTCTACTATACTGCATCATCCTCTCCTCTTCAAGGAAATCCCAACGCAGCTCACACGTAGCACTATGCCCCTCCATCTTAGTGATGGTTTCCTCATGACACTCAATGATATCATTGGCCTCACCTAGTTGTTCCAAGAGAGCAACAAAGTGCTTCTTGGTCTCATCTTTGAGCTTACCTAATAGCTGCTACTTCTTGAGCTTGCGTTGGTTTTTCCCTTGAAGAGGAAAGGGTGATGCAGCAAAGTAGAGATAAGTATTTCCCTCGGTTAGAGAACCAAGGTATCAATCTAGTAGGATACAACACACAAATAACCAATACCTGCACAAACAATCAAACAACTTGCACCCAACACGATAAAGGGGTTGTCAATCCCTTCACGGTTACTTGCAAAAGTGAGATCTGATAGAGATAGATGAAACTAAACAAATGGTAAAGTAAATATTTTTGATATTTTTTGGTTTATAGATCAGAAAGTGAAAGATTGAAAAATAGTAGATTGGAAACTAATATGATGGAAAATAGACCCGTGGACCATAGGTTTCAGTAGAGGCTTCTCTCAAGATAGCAAGGTGGGTGAACAAATTACTGCCGAGCAATTGATAGAAAAGCGCAAATTTATGACGTTATCTAGGGCAATGATTATGAAATATAGGCATCACTTCAGTGTCAAGTGGACCAAAACTATTCTGCATCTACTACTATTACTCCACACATCGACCGCTATCCAGCATGCATCTAGAGTATTAATTTCATAAAGAACGGAGTAACGCATTAAGTAAGATGACATGATGTAGAGGAATTAACTCAAGTAATATGATGAAAACCCCTACCCCCTGGGCGCGCCCTCCACCCTTGTGGCCGCCTCGTGGCTCCTCCGACTTCATCTCCAAGTCTCCTGGGTGTATTCTAGTCCAAGAAAAATCATAACAAAGGTTTTATTCCGTTTGGGCGAAACTCAAAAACAAGGAAAAAAACAAAAACTGGCACTGGGCTCTAGGTTAATAGGTTAGTCCCAAAAATAATATAAAATAGCATGAGCGTGAGCCATGGACATAGCACTATAGGTGGAATAGAATGCGGTGGTTGTGGAGAAGACAAAAAGAAGGAGATAGTCTCACATCAACTAGGCGTATCAACGGGCTATGGAGATGCCCATCAATAGATATTAATGTGAGTGAGTAGGGATTGCCATGCAACGGATGCACTAGAGCTATAAGTCTATGAAAGCTCAAAAAAGAAACTAAGTGGGTGTGCATCCAACTTGCTTGCTCATGAAGACCTAGGGCAATTTGAGGAAGCCCATCATTGGAATATACAAGCCAAGCTATATAATGAAAAAATCCCACTAGTATATGAAAGTGACAACATAGGAGACTCTCTATCATGAAGATCATGGTGCTAGTTTGAAGCACAAGTGTGGTAAAAGGATAGTAACATTGTTCCCTTCTCTCTTTTCTCTCATTTTTTTTATTTGGGCCTTCTCTCATTTTTTCTGGCCTCTTTTTTTGTTCGTAGTCTCATCCCGACTTGTGGGGGAATCATAGTCTCCATCATCCTTTCCTCACATGGGACAATGCTCTAATAATGAAGATCCTCAGACTTTTATTTACTTACAACTCAAGAATTACAACTCGATACTTAGAACAAAACATGACTCTATATGAATGCCTCCGGCGGTGTACCGGGTTGTGCAATGAATCAATAGTGACATGTATGAAAGAATTATGAACGACGGATTTGCCACAAATCCGATGTCAACTACATGATCATGCAAAGCAATATGACAATGATGGACGTGTCATAATAAACAGAACGGTGGAAAGTTGCATGGCAATATATCTCGGAATGGCTATGGAAATGCCATAATAGGTAGGTATGGTGGCTGTTTTGAGGAAGGTATATGGTGGGTGTATGGTACCGGCGAAAGTTGCGCGGTACTAGAGAGGCTAGCAATGGTGGAAGGGTGAGAGTGCGTATAATCCATGGACTCAACATTAGTCATAAAGAACTCACATACTTATTGCAAAAATCTATTATTTATCGAAATGAAGTACTACGCGCATGCTCCTAGGGGGATAGTTTGGTAGGAAAATACCATCACTCGCCGCCGACCGCCACTCATAAGGAAGACAATCAATAAATAAATCATGGTCCGACTTCATCACATAACTGTTCACCATACGTGCATGCTACGGGAATCACAAACTTTAACACAAGTATTTCTACAATTCACAATTACTTACTAGCATGACTCTAATATCACCATCTTTATATCTCAAAAAAATCATAAGGAATCAAACTTCTCATAGTATTCAATGCACTTTATATGAAAGTTTTTACTATATCCCTCTTGGATGCCTATCATATTAGAAATAAATTTATAACCAAAGAAAATTACCTTGCTGTTTATAGACTCTCAAAATAATATAAGTGAAGCATGAGAGTTCAACAATTTCTACAAAATAAAACCACCGCCGTGCTCTAAAAGATAAGTGAAGCACTAGAGCAAAATTGCCTATCTCAAAAGATATAAGTGAAGCACATAGAGTATTCTAATTAATCACGATTCATGTGTGTCCCTCTCAAAAGGTGTGTACATCAAGGATGATTGTGGCAAACTAAAAAGCAAAGACTCAGATCATACAAGACGCTCCAAGCAAAACACATATCATGTGGTGAATAAAAATATAGCCTCAAGTAAAGTTACTGATAGACGAAGACGAAAGAGGGGGTGCCTTCCGGGGCATCCCCAAGCTTAGGCTCTTGGTTGTCCTTGAATATTACCTTGGGGTGCCTTGGGCATCCCCAAGCTTAGGCTCTTTCCACTCCTTATTCCATAGTCCATCAAATCCTTATCCAAAACTTGAAAACTTCACAACACAAAACTCAACAGAAAATCTTATAAGCTCCGTTAGTATAAGAAAATAAATCACCACTTTTGGTACTGTTGTGAACTCATTCTTTATTTATATTGGTGTAAAATCTACTGTATTACAACTTTTCCATGGTTCATACCCCCCGATACTACCTATAGAATCATCAAAATAAGCAAACAACACATAGAAAACAGAATCTGTCAAAAACTAAACAGTCTGTAGTAATCTGGATAGTTCGAATACTTATGTAACTCCAAAAATACTGAAAAATTAGGACAACAGAGGCAATTTGTATATAAATCTTGTGAAAACAATTCAGAATTTTATCACGCGTCTGTGATTTTTAAAAATTCTGGGACTGGGCGCTAAAGTTTCTGTTTTTAGCAAGATCAAATCAACTATCACCATAAGCCATCCCAAAGGTCTTACTTGGCACAAACACTAATTAAAACACAAAACCACATCTAACCAGAGGCTAGATGAATTATTTATTGCAAAAAAAACAAAGAACAAAGAACAAAAATAAAATTGGGTTGCCTCCCAACAAGCGCTATTGTTTAACGCCCTTAGCTAGGCTTAAAAATACGAATAGATCTAGGCATTGTCATCTTTGGTGTGCAATTCTTCAATTGCACACTTGTAGTCCTTAGGAGATTCTTTGGTTTTATAAATTATCAAACTCCTAGGCAAGAAATCAAGAAATTCTCTTGTGGCAATCGGTTCCTTAATAATATCGAAAAAAATTGGGTGAACACTTATTGTTTTGAGATCTTCATTTTCTTTACTAGAAGATTCACCCTTATTCTTAGGAACATAAGTAAACTTGGCAATCTTAGTAGGAGGAAGATTTTGAGTAGTTTTAATGGAGGGAAAAGCGGAACCCAAGTTGGTAATAATATCTTCTAGTTTGCCAATTCTAGTAGAATCTTGATCTATCTTTTCATTAACTATGGGTTCCTTTTCTCTAAGATTCTTTAAAGTAACTCCTACCTTAGATCCATATTGAGTAATCTGATTATGAATCTTTGTATCCAAATTTTCAATCAATTCTATGGTAGCAATTTTATTCTGAATAATGTCAAGCCTTTGCATCACATGTTCCAAGGTTAACAGTTCCATTGATCAAAAGAGGTGGTGGGCCTAACAAACCTATCATAGCATTGTAAGAATCAAAAGTGTGGCTCCCCAAGAAATTCCCCCTGGTAATGGTATCTAGAACATATCTATTCCAAGGAGTAATGCCCACATAAAAATTGCGAAGAAGAACGACAGTTGATTGCTTTTGAGTGGATCTATCCTGAGCATTGCAAATTCTATACCAAACATCTTTTAAATTTTCTCCCTCCCTTTGTTTAAAACTGAGAACTTCATTATCGGGAGTGCTAACAATGATGGGAGGACTAGACATGAGAGCAAGACAAACGATCTAACGCACGAGCAAACAAAAAGCAAACAAAGAAGATGAACGGAAGAGGGGCGACGAAAAGGCAAATCTTTTCGAAAATCATTTTAGAAGTGGGGGAGAGGAAAACGAGACACGAATGGAATAATGTAATGCAAGAGATGAGAGTTTATGATGGGTACTTGGTATGTCTTGACTTGGCGTAGATCTCCCCGACAACGGCGCCAGAAATTCTTCCTGGTACTTCTTGAGCTTGCGTTGGTTTTTCCCTTGAAGAGGAAAGGGTGATGCAGCAAAGTAGAGATAAGTATTTCCCTCAGTTTGAGAACCAAGGTATCAATCCAGTAGGAGACAACGCACAAATCACCAATACCTGCACAAAGAATCAAACAACTTGCACCCAACGCGATAAAGGGGTTGTCAATCTCTTCACGGTTACTTGCAAATGTGAGATCTGGTAGAGATAGATGAAACTAAACAAATGGTAAAGTAAATATTTTTTGTATTTTTTGGTTTATAGATCGGAAAGTAAAAGATTACAGAATAGTAGATCGGAAACTAATATGATGGAAAATAGACCCGGGGGGCATAGGTTTCACTAGAGGCTTCTCTCAAGATAGCAAATAATATGGTGGGTGAACAAATTACTGCCGAGCAATTGATAGAAAAGCGCAAAGTTATGACGATATCTAAGGCAATGATTATGAAATATAGGCATCACGTTGGTGTCAAGTAGACCAAAACGATTCTGCATCTACTACTATTACTCCACACATCGACTGCTATCCAGCATGCATCTAGAGTTTTAAGTTCATAAAGAACGGAGTAATGCATTAAGTAAGATGACATGATGTAGAGGAATTAACTCAAGTAATATGATGAAAACCCCATCTTTTTATCCTCAATGGCAACAATACAATACGTGCCTTGCTGCCCCTACTGTCACTGGGAAAGGACACCGCAAGATTGAACCCAAAGCTAAGCCCTTCTCCCATTGCAAGAAAAACCAATCTAGTTGGCCAAACCAAACTGATAGTTCGAAGAGAATTACAAAGATACCAAATCATGCATAAAAGAATTCAGAGAAGATTCAAATAATATTCATAGATAAGCTGATCATAAATCCACAAATTCATCGGATCTCGGCAAACACACCACAAAAAAGAGTATTACATTGGATAGATATCCAAGAACATCGAGGAGAACATGTTATTGAGAATCAGAGAGAGAGAAGAAGCCATCTAGCTACTAGCTATGGACCCGTAGGTCTGAGGTAAACTACTCACGCTTCATTGGAAGGGCAGTAGAGTTGATGTAGAAGCCATCCGTGATCGAATCCCCCTCTGGCAGGGTGTCGGAAAAGGTCCCTAGATGGGATCTCACGGGTACAGAAGGTTGCGGCGGTGGAAAAGTGTTTTGGTGGATGCCTCTGGTGGTTCGGGAATATATGTGAATATATAGGCGAAAGAATTAGGTCAGGAGGGTCACGAGGGGCCCACAACCTTGTGGCCACCTCGTGGCTCCTCCGACTTCATCTCCAAGTATCCTGGGTGTCTTCTGGTCCAAGAAAAATCATCGCGAAGGTTTTATTCCGTTTGGTATTCCTTTTCTGCGAAACTCAAAAACAAGGAAAAAACAAAAACTGGCACTGGGCTCTAGGTTAATAGGTTAGTCCCAAAACTAATATAAAATAGCATATTAATGCATGTAAAACATCCAAAATAGATAATATAATAGCATGGAACAATAAAAAATTATAGATACGTTGGAGACGTATCAATAACTTGTCAAACTCGTTCTCATCCACCTTTACCTCATCATGTTCATCCACACAATCCAACAAAGAAGGATTAGTAGTGATGGAAGTTTTGATGTTGGAGGTTACCTTGTTGATACCTTTAGCCATGAGGCACTTGGGGATGAGGTTCTCATTGGCGGTGTCGAAGAGTGACACCGAGGTTGGAGAAGAGGTGGCAATGGCCATGGAGGCCGTAGCCATCCCTTCACCACTTCCATCATCATCATCATCATCATCATCATCGGAGATGTACTCTTCATGCGCCACCAACCGCTTCTGTGGTACCCTCTTGGTGAAGTTTCTCTTGTTGGGGAAGGACTTGGCCTTGTCTTTGCGAATGAGCTTGCCTCCATTGTCTTCCCTATTCTCATAGGGGCAATTCACCACAAAGTGACTCACATTGCCAAAATTGTAGCATGTCCTCACATGTTGCTTGCCCTTGGAGCCACTTGAGTTGTTCTTGTAGTAGTTGGGCCTTGAGTTTCTCTTGTTGCTCAAAAATTGCCTTGACAAAAGAGCCATGTGCTCGTGGTAAGCATATTTGGTGTCTTCGGGGCAATCCACTTCTTCTTTCAGGATAGCCTTGGCCTTCAAAGCTAGGTTGGGTGAGGATTTCTTTGACCGTTGGACATGAGCTAGAGCGTTGTCGGCGGTCTTGTTCAAGATGTTCATAGAAATAAACTCATCCAACACATCGCTTGAGGACAAGGTGTGGAAGTTTGGTTTTTGACGGATCATAGAGGACATGGCCTTATTGTATGGCATGATGGCATTGAGGAATTTGTGCTTGACCCAACTATCATATATATCCTTGCTCTCATGATCTCGGTGTGAGACCGCGAGAGTAGTCAATCTCCCGTAGAGCTCACGAGGATCTTCATTCATCACAAACTCATTGGCCTCATCAAGGATCACCTCAAAGTTGGAGCGTTGAATGCTCGAGCTTCCCTTGTACAAAGAGATAATGTGTTCCCATGCATCTTTTACAAGAGTGAATGGGCGCAAGTGAGCGAGCTCTTCGGGAGGCACTGCGGCTTGAAAAATGAACAAGGCAAAGTGGTTGTATTGATTGCCCACTTATTCTCTTGGAGTGAAGTTGTTTGGATCATGCGAAAAGATAGAAGCCTTGTTTAATGATTCTCCAAAGATGTGTTGAATGGTGATTCAAATGAGACTTGGTATGAAAAAACCCAATTAGAAAATCTTTTAGCACAAGCTTAGGAGGAGGACCAAGGTGGTTGATGTCGGCGTTCTAGGATCGGGGATACCCAGATCTGCCTGCCTGCGGCCCACGGCATGGCTCCCTCGACGGCCTGGTATGGCCCAGCGGCGAGGCCTTCAAGACAAGACTCTCGCGAGGGCCCCGGCCTCGTGAGGAGGACGACACCAAGACCTCCAAAGGAGTGGCCTCCCCAGGTTGCCTCCCGAGGAGCGGAGATTTCTATGCAGGTACCCAGCCTCCCGAGGCTGTGATGACATGAGCCGTGACGACCAAGGACAGGAGGGCGCCAGCGGGCGCAGAGGAGACAGTTTCCCTTTCGGTGTTAAGGGAGCAAGGACAGATGCGGGTTCCCAAGGAATCCCTCAAAGCTTTCCATTCCGGTGCAACAAGACCAAGACCACGGGCTCGGCAGGACGGATGTCATCACCGAGCCCACCACTGCGTCACGACCAGAAGCTTTGTAGGAGAAGACTTATAGTCACCCAGTTACGTTGCGACGTTTGGTACACACAAGGTACTCCTCCGGTGTCAGTGAGTTACATGATCTCATGGTCATAGGAACATATACTTGACATGCAGAAGACGATAGCAATAAACTTGACACGATCATATGCTATGTTTATAGTTTGGGTCTTGTCCATCACATCATTCTCCTAATGATGTGGTCCCGTTATCAAATGAAAACTCATGTCTATGGCTAGGAAACCATAGCCATCTTTGATCAACGAGCTAGTCTAGTAGAGGCTTACTAGGGACACGTTGTTGTCTATGTATCCACACATGTATCTGAGTTTCAAATCAATACAATTCTAGCATGGATAATAAACAATTATCATGAACAGGGAAATATGATAATAACCAATTTATTATTGCCTCTAGGTTATATTTCCAACAGATGTGACCTTGCCGGAGATGGTAGCTTGGAAGCATGTGCACTTGAGCGTCCTCTCGAAGATGAGGAAGATCTCTTGTAGGACTTGATGAGGGCTTTGATCTCCTCCATTTGAGCATCCATCTTGGCATCCAAGTTGTTTTTCATGGCACCAAACTCATCATTGTTGTTGTAGACCGAAGTAGATGTGCTTTTCCTATATCCATCACAAGACTCGAGCAAAGGTGAGTAGGAAATTGAGATAAACAATACCAAGCTACCTTTTCCCAAAGTTGAGGATGTATCCCGTTTCACACAATATGAAATGAAAGAATAGTGTAATTGGTACCGGACTTGCTCACTCACAACTACAAAGTAAAGCTTATGGAGTAGCTTGGTGAGGATAGTGGCACAAAAATTTGATGCAAATGTTAGCAAGAGTCAATAATGTTGAAAGAGATTCACAAATTCGCAAGTGAAACAAGTAGACCAATAGCAATGAATGGCACACGGAAACACACACACGGATAGATAAATGGGGTCGTGCAACCAGGGAATGAGCACAAAATGTGAAATCCACAGAAAACGCTCGTGTTGCACAACCCAAGAGAGACGCTAGCACGATTGCTCAATAGGCGGATACACTTGTGCACAACCTATAAGATACAAAATGTATCAACTTTCTATCCCAAGTATGCTATGTATGGATGGTTCCCGGTGCTCCGCACATGATGATCCAAGAATCAATGATGGTATATGATATGCAATGTTGCGATGCTATGGCTATTGCTTACAAGCTCTTTGTTCACTCTTTGCTTAAAAGCTTATTCTTTTTTCTTTTCTTTTTTTGATATGGCCACTATGCGAAATGCACACCAAGATAGCAATTGTGTATATGCGGGAACAATCTTGTGACACAAGAGATGATATGATGATACCAAGATGAGGTATGTATGCAATGAAAGGTGCGGATGACTAATGTGCACAAGTAATGTTACCGGCAATACTCAATGGCAAGTGATGCAAAATGGGCTAGGGGTTATCAATGCAATGGCAAGGAGAATGTACAATGATGTCGTCGAGGTTACCGTCCGTGGCGATGATGAGTGGCGGTGTTCTTGATGTAGAACCGTTCCTAATTAGCCGAAACACCTTAGGAAACGGAAAAACCGCGAACTCAAATCTCCGAAGGCAAATGTAAAGGTGGTAGTGGAAAGCGGTGGTGGTGTTCGGAAGCTCAATGGGATTGCGGAAATGCAATGATGGGTTATGCGAGTCAGAGTTGAAGTCACCATCCCTAAGTAGCCGAAACACCTTAGGAGACACAACCCACAACTCAAACAAGCTCAAACAAAAATTGGGTTAAGTTGAGGTGGTGGAAGTGTATGGTGAGCGAGGTTATGCAGTAGTTATGGTAGTGGTTGATGAAGAAGTAAACGTCCCTAAGTAGCCAAAATACCTTAGGAGACTCGAATCACTACTCAAGCAACCACAAATGCGATAAGGAACAAAATGGGTTAGGTTGCGGAAGTCGGTGGTGGTACAACGGATGATGTGGTGAAGGCCCTAGGCAAAGATGCCAAAGTTCCAAAAATTTGATGAAGTCGAATGGTGATGGTAGTATTTTTGTGGGATGGGCGATGCCAATAGCTTCAAAACGAGCTAAAGAACGTCAAAATTGGAGTTCGGATGAATTAGTTATGGCCGAAACAAAAATCAGCCGAAGTCAATATCTACACGGACCAGACGTCCGGTAATGGACGAATGTCTCGTGGGCGGACGTCCGGAAGGTCCGGAAATCCGTTAATTTCGGCTCTGTTGGGTGGCACCGGTCATCCGGTGCTTTGGGAGGGTCCGTACATCCGGTAAACGTCGATCGTCCGGTGGGTCGGGGTCAACTCGAGATCCGAGATTCGAGACGCGATTTTGGGGGGAAATTGGGGATTTTAGGGTCAAAATTGATGATATTCGTGGATGGAAAGTGGGGAAACTTGTGGAGATGCTAGATCCACTAGAAACACAGCAAATCCATGGATCAAATTCAACAAAACATCAACAAACCAACAAATCGCAAAAAAAATTGGGGCTATTTTTGGTGGGGATTTTCGAAATTTAGGACGAAATCAAGCAAAATTAGGCTAGAAACGGAGGGGGTAGGGACTCCAAATTTGTGATCAACCTTCGCTCATGATACCATATGATACGGGGCTAGACCCGGTGTTGGCTGATCTTTCACGATTGGAGTGGATTCCCTCGAAGAACACGATGAACACGGGGAAGAACGGAGAGAAATCACAAGGGGAAACACTCAAGAACAAGTCCAATCACACATCCACTAGACAATCAAACACATAAGGTCCACAAGGTACATGAACAACAAAAGGGAAGATACAAGGTAGAGTTCATCCCAAATCCAAGAGGAGATGAGGTCTTGAATCCTTTGGTGGATCTTCCCTAGATGGGGTCTTGAATCCACTAGGGATCTTCTCACATGGAGGTCTTGAACTCCATGGGAGTGGTCTCTCTCTCTCTCTCTCTCTCTCTCTCTCAAGAGGAGGAGTGGTAAAGGAGCAAAGCTCACATACAAATGAGCTATCCTATTTGCTATCCTAGAAAGGAGAAGGGGAGGTCTATTTATAGTCTTAGCTACGAAGGGGTAACTGGAAGAGAGATACAAGGCCAAAGGCCACGGCTATGCACGCGCAGGTGCCGGACGTCCGGAGGACGTCGGTCGTCCGAAGGCTCGCGGGGGTCCGGACGTCCGGAGGGCGTCGGACTTCCGTCGTTTCGCTTCTGGACATGTGGCACCGGATTTCCGGTAGGTGTCAAACGTCCGGTGGCTGGAGGTTGTCAAACGTCCAGTGTTCGACGGTCGTCCGGGCGCTCTAGACTTGGTCTGCTTCTGGTTTCCTGAGAGGCTGGTCGAGGGTGCGTCAGACGTCCGGTGGATGCCAGTCGTCCAGGCGCTGTAGAGTGTCGGTCGTCCGGCAGCTGTAGACTCCGCAGCTCAGTCTTCTTCCATCTTCGCTTCCACGCTTCCCTCGCAGATGGTGTAGGCGTTCCTTGGCGCTTGCACTCCTCCTCGTCGTCCGTAAAGCACTGGCAATACCTATGCATGCACATGAGAGGAATGTCAAGTAGTATACCATCCTCGAAGGGGTCAAGTGAACACGTGTAAAGGAGATGATTCACCTTTGTGTATGTGAAGTAGATGTCGCACGTGTCACTTGCCAAATGGGCTCTTGACATTATGATGTCCGTAGGATGCTCCGCATCAAGAATTCTACCACCCCATCTTCGGCGGCTAGATCTGACGGGCCAGCCACCAGATCGGCAGGAGGAGGAGGCCACCGCGAGGGGAAGGGGTGACCGGTGAGAAATTTCAAATGTGTCTAGTCTGGGGTGAGATTGACAGTAAAGGTGTCCGACCTAATGAATCAGATTCATTTCGGTTGTGCATCAGTATCACAGTTCAGTTTATGTTTAGTATTACCTTCAGATATTATTCTTTTGTCAATGTTTTTGGCTCTACCGTGTACTTGGTTGAGTATTCTTTACTCACTCTTGTGTTTTCCTTGTTGGTTTTTATTTGGATTTGAGGTATTCAGAGTAACGATATGCATGCAAGGGAGTAGCTCACTGTCACTTCGACCCACACGTTCACCTCACGTATATTATTTATGCATTAACACATAATTTTTTGGACAATAATTTTTTCCTATCATAATGTTGGAGTTCTTATAGTCAGTTTGTGAGCCTTTTGTCTCCCTATTCTTACTAGTTTGTCCTATCATAATGTTATTTAAACTAGGTGGATGGTGTTATCTATTTATTATGGTTTTTTTTTGCGGGGTATCTAGGTGGATGATGTGATCTATTTATTATGGTTTGGTATACTGCTTAATGTTATGCCTCCTGTGGATGTCCTTAAAACAAATGACGTAATTTTTATTTTTTCTGGTGTTCATTGTACTGCCATAATTGAAGATGAATAGAGGGAAGTTTTTTCGTAAAAAAAGAAGAAGATGTAACCCCAGTCCTACCTGGCACTCCTGAAAATGTAAACCAGGCAAGAACTGTTGCACTCTCTCCTGGGACATTAACCAGGATCCACCTAATCCTGCCAGAGCTCGAGGAGTTGTTACTACTATAGTCCATGAGCAAGCAGGATGGAAAAATCAACGGGATAACAATACTAGGATTCCATACAGATATCCAAACTGTGCTCAACCATAGACTGGTGCAAACAATAGTCAGAAACAAGACAATGAGTTTGATATGTTGACACTGCTAGGACACCTCTAAACGAAAGAACTGAATTTACAATGTCCTAACTGAAAGGCATATCAGTGCAGTGATGGAGAGGAACTGGTTACAATGTTCAGACACTTCCATGGCACATGTTCTGCAGGTATTTAGGGAACAAGTTCTCTGAAACTTCAGTTACTGAGAATGGGAGATCTTTCCATGCCCTGGTTCAGACAGGAAAAATGTCCCAGTACACTGAAAAACTTGAAAGAAAACTGAACATGATGAGAAGGAACAACCCCCTACATCACTTCCAGATGACTATTTTGTGACTACTTCCATGGCAGGCTTATCTTATTACATCAAGGCTCACATAGAATGTCAGAAACCAAAACATTTACTACTCCCTCCGTTCTTGAATATAAGTCCTTCTAGAGAATCCAATATGGATTATATACGAAGCAAAATGAGTGAATCTACACTCTAAAATACATCTATATACATCCGTATGTAGTCCATATAGAAATCTCTAAAAAGACTTATATTTAGGAACGGAGGGAGTACAAAATTCCATGTGGATGGCATGAAGAATGAAAGGTGCAGCTCCTCCTAAAAGACCAACCTTTACTCCTTTGGCAGTTAAAAGGGCAAGTAAAATTTGACATCCCCAAACCTTAAGTCGGGAAAACAGGGTGCAGTCCATGGAAGTGCAAACTCCTGATAATTCAGAATTAATTTACATCATTGAAAGTGAGAAAGATCTAGCTGAATTTCAAGCGCAACATGAAGATGAGGTGCTGCAGATCTCCATGCATGCTAGGTTGGGTATTGGACCTGCAAAGAACACATTCACCATTAATGTTCAACTTAGGAACCGATACTGCTACTGCACTGATAGATAGTGGTAGTCCTTCCACTTTCATCATCCCTGAATTTGCAGCTAAACTCTCTTGCTAGCTGCAAGCCTACTCCTTGCAGAAAATGTAAGTGCTGGTGGCCAGTGGAGGTATGCTGTGGAGTCAATTTATTTGCCATGATTGCTCTTACAGTATCTATGAGAAAAAAAATCCAAGATGAATTTGAATTGTTACAGTTAAAGGGATATGACATTATATTGGGAGCTGACTGGCTTAAGAAGTAGTACAATCCAGTGTAAGTGGACTATATTAAAATGCTAATGAGAATTACAAACTCCAAAGGAGAGCATGTGACTTTTACTCATGAAACATTGCCATCCAGTGCAAAAATTCCCACAACTTCCAATATTTCCAAATTAATGTAACAAGATGATTGTGGTGCTTATGTTATGCTCTCTGTTAATCACCGCTCCTGAATCTGAAGATTTAACAGTGCCAATTCATTCTGAAATTCAGTCCCTGGTACGGAAGCTTCTTTGCAATTACCTCGTAGAAATATATCGATGCTGTCTAAACAGTAATGGTCAACTTTGAAATTCAGCTGTAAAGTTATGTGTTGATTTTTTAGACTATGAGAATCAAATTGGGGTTCAGTTTTTGGGCATTGCAGTTTACAGCATGAGACGCAAATTAACGCTTGGCTAGATAAGATAAAGTACTCTAATTTGATAGCCTAATTTGCTCCCCGCTCCCTGTTTGATCTCCCGATCACAAAAATTGTAATTTTTTTCACTGTGCTTTCCCCTGGATATGGATGTCGTCGCAGGTACAAATGGCCAGCTCTTGACGAAAAGGTTGTCCCGTCGGCATGAGATGTATACGGAGCTCAAACATTGCGCTCTGTCCAATTTGCGCTACTGCAGCTAACCGCGGTCAGAGTGGGGTTGTGAATAGGGAAAGTAAATTTGGTGCAAAAGCGCGGCATGATGCCTCCAGACCCTTTTCCTGTCACGCGAGGTAAGGAGGACAATGATCAGTCCTGTTAGCTTCTCAAGGTAAGATCTCATTACCACCGTCAGTCAGTCTATGGACTCATCATTCGCAATCCACTGGACTGGAGCACGGCAAAATCCCTTTCGAACGCCCGAAAGGTTGCTATATGTTCACGGTCAGTCCCTTGAACTGCCCCACGAGAACATGTTTTTAACGGAATTTTCTGTTTCCTGGTCGCGTGAGAATTTTTTGTGTTGCAACATACTTCCTCCGCCCATTTTCAATTTGGGACGGGGGAGTATATACGGTAGTACAATTTTTATTTTTTATTTTTTTGCTTTTGCCTCCCTCCATGCCGGAGGCACGTGACAAGTTGTTATTGCACGTCATATGAGGTGTTCTGCAAAAGAAAATGCCTGCACGGTTGCAAGTTTCTATACTTCCCTGAAAAAAAAAACAATTCTACACTTGAAACTGCAGACAATGTAGAAGCACACATGTCTTCTGTCAGGGTAAACACCAACCTTTCTGTGTTGTCATTAACCAACCAGGTAAATGTAATTGTGACATTGTGTGCATGGTATTCGGGACTATGGAATTGTTGCAGTATAACAAGAGCAACTTCAATGGGGCGATCAATTTCGTTCGCCCGCGTTCATTTGGGTCGGCGTGGGCAAAAGTGGTGGTCCAACGCGGCGACCCAAACCCAAAAGGCGTCCGCTTCGCGTCCGCGCCGACGCATTTGCGGCCCAAATTTGCGCACCAAATGCGTCGGCGCGGACGCGGAACAGACGCCACGCGCGCCTTTTCGGTGTCCGCCGTGGCCCCACTTGGCGGTCGTCCAACGGCCCGCCACCTACCTGGTCAGCTTAATTTATGACCACGAGCCCACATGTCACTGACGGCGGTCGCCCTTTTTTAAGCCGACCATGCGGCGGGGCCGTCCTCATCCAGCCAGCCCCCATCCACATCTAGGCACGTTCGCTCCCCCATCGCCGGCAAACCCTAGCCAACTCTAGCCACCCAAGCCATGCCAAATGGGGCTCTTCTCCGGCGCCGGCACCAGCAAGGCCAAGGGCAAGGACCCCGCCATCCCTTTCCCCTCGGAGTTCCTCCCGCCTCCGCCGGCGCCGGCTCGCCGGCAGAGGGAGCGCGTGAACGTGCCAGTGCACCAGGCGGAGTGGCACTGGCAGCACCGCGTGCCTCTGCCGTACCCCGACGTCACCCTGCCGCACGACTGGCATCTGGATCCAGAGAGGATCCCAGCGCCGACGGCGCCACGGTCGGCTAGGGCGCACGCGGTTTGGGCTTGAAGGACGGCGTCTTCGCACAGTCCCACGATGAGGACAAGCCTCTAGCCGAATCGTGAGTGAACAAAGGTGTTTTTAAACATACCCCGTTCCTTTCCTGTTACCAAGGTAACATCTAGAATATATGTTTTTGCAGCTCGGCAGATAGTCTTCTTCACCAATCCTCTTCCTCAGGAGATCTTCTTCCGGAGATGATGGAAAGCGAGACACCTCCTCCGGTCTCCTCGCCCAATAAGGCGGACGACTTTGAGGTGTCGTCCCGGAGGGTCTCCCCTGATCAAGTGGTGCGAGGGGTGATGAAGACACTACCCGAAGGCGATACTTCGGTAGCCCAGGATCCGGGGGGCCAACAATAAAGGCCCCGGACTGTCCGGTCTACAGCCCGGGACGACTCTGGGGACAGATACACGGATCCCTTTGAAGGGAGGCCGTATTCCTACAGCAGCTTCCGTAGGTCCAGAAGCGCCGGATATATTGACGAGCATGCTGCGACAGGCGTCCGTCTCGGAGGAACATCGTACCTTGATGGGTATGGTGGTTGAAAAGGTTCTGTCTGCGAAAAGAGGACTGGACGAAGCCTGCGCGAGCCTGCTAAGAGGCTTCGAGGTTTGTACTGGAAAAAAATCTTTGAGTGTGTTTTATTCACGAACTGTGCCTGTGTATAGGTAGTAGCCCCTGAGACTCTGATTGGCCTCCCAAGGGGGGCGATCAGAGGATCAATAAGATATGCCCAGGAAATAATGATTAATTGGAACACAGGCTGTTACCCCCTGGCGACTGCCCGGACTACGGAGGTTGCAGAGCTGCAGCGGAAGCTTGATGTAGCAGATGATGACCTTGCGCTTATTAACAGGCGGCTTGACGAGGTGCAAGGTACATCTCGGGGGTGGTAATTACATGCATGTGCCTGTATTTGATCATGATGCTAAGAGTTGTATGCTGAAATATGCATGACTGCAGATGGTGCCGCTGCGGTCGAGATCCTTCGGGCTGAGCTGGCCCGGGCCAAAGAGCGGGCCCGGATTAATAATGCAGCTGCCGAGAAGGCATTTGCCGAGTTAAAGGCCGAACAGGCCGCTCGGCGCCAATGCGAGGAGAGAATCTCCATGATGACGCGTGAGCTAAAGGATGCCGCTAGCCACTGTGAAGTCCTCGAGAAGGATAATAAAGCCAAAACGGCTGATCTTGACAAGGCCTTACGAGAGGCGAAAGAAGCGCGGTCCGAATCTAGAGCGGCCCGGGAGGAGATCTGACAAGCTGGGGAGATCGCGGCTGGTAAGCCCTTTTTATTACAAACTAAGTTCGGCGATCTGAATTATGCTCCACTTAATCAGGTGTGGAATTCTCCAGACGCGTTATTGGACCTGCCAAAGAGTGCTTCCGATGCGGCGCAGTTTTACCAAGCGCAAGAAGGGTATGCAACGGAGAAGCTTTTCTGGTCACAGTTCGGTGCGTCAAAACGCCCACTGTTGCTGAACGAACAAATGACCCAATGGGCCGAGCTCCATAGACTATCCGGTTCTGCCATGGAGGACGCCGTGACCGGGCTTGGCCGAACGAGCCAATTTCGGATAGTTATTTTGGTTTGGTGCGGTGACTTGCTGATGCGGTGTCGCGTATCAACGTCGTTAAGCGATCAGCGTGCATTGAGGGTGCACGGATGGCCTTTGCCCGTGTCAAGACATACTGGGCGAAGATGAAGCCACCGATGTTGCCGCGAAGGGTCCACCCAAGGGTAAGGGCCATCACGCGCCAGAGCATTATTTCGAGGATGTCCTGGAGGGTGCCCGCTTGATAGAGGGTCAATGCTCGAAAAACATGATATTCGAGTGAAATGTATGGAAATTTGTAAAAGGCAATATTTATAATAAGGCTATTTTTTGTAGTTACGCCTAAAACTTTTGTTCCTCCTGTGCGGCCGTTTTTGTATTATTCTGAAAGTTTTCCATTCGTCGGCTTCAGCCCACTCGTATAAAGCATGGGGGTGTTCGGAAAAGCATTTGATCACTCTTAACCCAACGTCTTGGTCCATTAAGGAGGTGTCAATGCGGTGAACTAGGCAATCGGACTATAGGGCGTTAACACTTTCACTTAGCCATAGGAGTTTTATGGGGGGACTACGACATAGCCCCTGGTATGTACACGGCTTATTCCGATATGGTGAGTTACATATATGACCTAAAGGAAAAGGTCCTTCGTATAATACGGAGGGAATCACGAAAGATTCCGATAAGTCCTCGAGTGGTTGACCAGCTCTCGCCGCATCATGACAGTCAGTTTTCGGCTTTCTCTACTGAGGTGCTTGACCAGATGAACTGGAAGCACAATCGCAGTAGTTCTCCCTTTACTACCCTAGCCGATATAGCGGAACGTAAGGTAGCAAGCACAGGAGCCGGGCAACCCAACTGTTGACCCAAGACATGATTCGGAGCTGATGCATATAAGGCCAAACTCGCGACACCGAAGTACGCTATCAAGCTGTTCGGACTTGTCGGCAACTCATTTGTTCCCATATCGAGCCCCTGGCAAGTTATGTCGTGGTATAGTTGTGAAACAACCACAAGAGCCAAATTCAGTTTTTTTGAAGAAAAACAAAAGTGAGTGCTGGATGCGGATTATATTTACTGGGATCTGAGTGATATGCCAATATTTATCTTACCGAAAAAGGCTTTCGCCCCTCTTTATATATAAAGCAAACCGCCAAGAGCACACATACACGGACTAGTTCAGAACACACACACCCAAGTCACATAACGAGAAGTACAAAGGTTCTGCTGAGGGCACAGCTCAACAAGCCCAAAATAAACAAAAAGGACGCGACCGAGGCAAGGCGTCTAATCCGGCTTCGGGGGTGGCGGAGGGGGCGGCGGTGACAGACGGACGGCCATCGAGTGAAGGTCGGCGATGAAGGCAGTGATAGCGTCGCGGTCCTGAGGGCGGCTAAGCGGCCGCCAAAGCTGCAAGTAACCAGACAGTTTGAAGAGAGCGTCAGTAGCCCGTCGAAGAGGAATACGCTGGATCCCAAGCTTATTGCGAATAGTCCAAAGAGTCCACGCTAGAACCCCGATCTCGAGCCACCTAATGTGGCGAGAGGGAGGAGGGGAGTTCTGGAGTTCGGCGAAGAGGTCGGGGAAGTTGGTGTGACACCAATCGCCTCCCACAGCCTCCCTAAAGCAGCTCCACATGAACTGAGCTGAGACACGGGAGAAAAAGATGTGATTCGAATCTTCGGGGGTACCACACAGGGGGCAGAGGCCGGACCCAGGGCCATTGCGTTTGCGGACCTCCACCCCAGACGGAATCCTATCGCGGATCCATTGCCACATGAATATCCGAATTTTCAATGGCAAGCGGATGGACCAAACCGCAGGGAGGGGGAGGAGCGGAGGAGGGGGCAATGGCCGAGTAAAGGGACTTGGTGGAGAATTGGCACGAAGGCTCAAGACGCCACCGAACCTCGTCCGGGCCCGCATCCACCGCAGGCTCGTGGAGAGCGACGCAATCAAGCAGCTCAAGCCACGCGGCGGCTTCCGGGGGCCCAAATGGCCTTCGGAAAGCGAGGCACCCTAAGTCAATAAGGGCCCTCTCAACGGAGATTAAGGGGGCGACAGCAATGGAGAAGAGGTCGGGGAAACGGGCCGCAAAGGGGGAGTCTCCCACCCACCGGTCGAACCAGAACAGCATCGCTGTACCCGATCCAACCGAGATGGAGGTTCCAATGCGAAGGACGGGAAGCAGTTGGACAACCGATTGCCAGAACTGGGAGCCGCCGTATCTTTGACAAAAGGCGAGGGGCTGTCCGCGCAGGTACTTGTTCTGGATAATGTCAAGCCAAAGACCACCGCGCCCTTGCGAAATGCGCCAGAGCCAGCGGGTGAGGAGGGTGATGTTCATGTATTTAGAGCACATGATACCGAGGCCTCCCTGTTCTCGGGGCTTGCAGATGTCCGGCCAGCTAACCATGTGGTATTTCTGCTTATTGTTGTCACTCGCCCAGTAGAAGCGAGATTGAATTTTGGCGATCTCATGGTGAAGGGTCTCATGGAGGCTATAGAAGCTCATAAGAAACAGGAGGATGCTAGTGAGGGAGGAATTAATGAGGATCGTCCGAGCCGCCTTTGACAGCCATCGGCCCTGCCAAGGCTCCATGCGCGTTTGTAACTTGGCAACCGTGGGGCGCAAGTCCGCGACAGTGAGCCGAGAGTCACTGATGGGGGTTCCCAAGTAAGTCGTGGGGAAGGAGCCGAGGCGGCAGTTGAGGCGGTTGGCGATGTCAAGGGCTTCAGCCGGAGAATGGCCCATAACCATCACATCACTCTTGTCGAAGTTGATCTTGAGGCCAGACATTTGTTGGAAGCAAAGAAGAAGGAACTTGAGGTTAGTGATGTCCGTGTCCGAGCCCTCGACCATGATGATGGTGTCGTCGGCGTACTGGAGCATGGAGATCCCAGAGCCGCCTGCCAAATGAGGGGTAATCCCACGAATATGGCCAGCGGCTTTGGCCTTATCAAGGATGGCGGCAAGCGCGTCCACTACCATGTTGAACAGGAACGGAGAGAAAGGATCGCCTTGTCTAACCCCACAGAGGGTGGGGAAGTAAGGACCAATCTCCCCATTGATGTTCACGGCAGTGCATCCGTAGGACACCATCTGCATCACCCGGGTGATCCAACGATCATCGGAGCCCTTCCGGAGCAAAACTTCCCGAAGGAAGGACCAACTAACAGTGTCATAGGCCTTGTGAAAGTCAATTTTCAGGAAGACCGCCTTGAGGTGTTTAGACCGAACCTCATGGAGGACTTCATGGAGAACTAATACCCCATCCAGGATATACCGCCCTTTCATGAAGGCGGACTGGTTGGGGTGGGTAATGAGGTCCGCTAGCAGGGTCACCCTATTGGCGTAACCCTTTGCCAGAATCCGGAAGATCACATTGATCACCGTGATCGGGCGGAACTGGCGAATGTCGGAGGCCCCCGGCACTTTGGGAATGAGCGAGATGATCCCATAGTTGAGGCGACCGAGGGCGATGGTCCCAACGTAGAACTCGTCAAAGATGGCCATGATTTCCGGCTTAATCACATTCCAGAAGGACTGGAAGAATTTCACCGGAAGGCCGTCCGGACCCGGGGCCGAGGAGGGGTTCATGCCTCGAATGGCCGTCCAGACCTCATCCTCCGAGAATGGGGCCGTGAGAGTGGCATTCTCCGCAGCGGAGACAAGCTGGCGGCCGGACCAGCAATCGAGGGCCAGAGAAAGGCCGCTCCTAGGAGAGGCAGAGAAAAGGGATTGGTAGAACCCGTCGACATGGGTCCTAATGTCGCTCGGGGACTGCAGAAGGGACGGACCGTCCCAGAGGAGGGGGATGGTGTTGCGTCTACGGCGGCCGTTCGCTATGGCCTGAAAGTAGGCAGTGTTCGCGTCGCCCTTTAGGACCCATTTCTGGGAACCCCGCAAGCGCTAGTAAGCTTCCTCGTCCGTGTAGATGATGGAGAGTTGGTCTTCCAGGTCATACCGAGAGAGCCACTCATCAGGGGAGAGGCCGACCGTGTCAGCACGGAGGTCAAGAGCCTGAATGGCGGTCAGCAAGGCCTTTTTCCGCTCGCGGAGGTCGCGACCCAGGTTGGCACCCCACCCCTTCATGAACTGTCGGCTGCGTTTGGCACAGAGTTGCCAAGAGTCAATAGCTGAGGGGGGGCGGAGGTGAGGAAGAGACTTGGTCTCCACCCAGCGAGCCCCAACAGCCTCCACGAATCCAGTTTGGGACAACCAGAATGTCTCAAACCGAAATCGGGGAGGGGTCGGAGGACGCTCGTCGGAGAAGGACAAGAGAAGAGGAACATGGTCGGAGCCAATCCGAGTGATAGCCCGAAGAGAGGCCAAAGGGCAGCGAGGTCCCATTCTGGGGAGACTAGGACCCGGTCCGGGACGGACTGGGTCAGGGAGGCTTGCCGATTGGTCCAGGTGAACCTGGCACCGATCCTATCTATTTCGCGAAGACCAAGATCGGCAATGCAGTCATTAAACATTTGCATACGTGCATAGTTGACAAGGTCATTGCTCTTGTCTTCCGCGAATCGGAGGAGGTTAAAATCGCCTCCGACAACCACCGACAGGGAGGCCGCAGAGACCTTCCGGTTAAGCTCCTCGAGGAAGGACGCGGATCTACTGTGGTCAACCGGGCCATAGACGATGATAACCTCCCATTTGAAATTCAGGGCCCATTCATAGAGCTCCATACTAACAAAGAACTGGCCCCGGTCCATACTCCCCACCTCGAAGGTGGCATCCTTCACACCTAGAAGGATGCCACCCGAATGGTCGGCGTTCCCACTAGAAGGGAGCCAGTGCCACGCAAAGAGGTGGGAGCTAAGCCGATCAAGCTCCAGCAATGAGAAGTCGGAGCGCATGGTTTCCTGGATCGCCACTATGTCAATATGCTCATCGCGCATGTACTCGATGAGTTGGCGGCGCCGGCCGTCATGGCCGAACCCGCGGATGTTCCAGAATAAGGCACGCATTAGGGAGCCATTGGGGGGCTGCTTGACCCTAGGATGCGGGAGGCGCTTTGGGTGCGGAGAGCGGCAGTGCGAGAGCGGGTGCGGCCGCGAGGCTCAGCCGCCACCACTGGTGGGCGGCCAGCCGCCCTATGGGGCTGTGACGGGGTAGCCACCGGAGAAGGGGCCGAGGGGATGGAGGTAGCGAGGAGGGCCTGGCGGGCCTCCGCCAACTTCCCATCAAGGATCTCGCGAGCCTGGATGGCCGCAATCTGCACTAAGGGGGGAGCGGATTCCCCCCTGAAAACAATTGCGGAATCTGACGGAACCTTCGCAAGGTGACCTAGAGGAACCGCTTCGAGCGCAGAGAATGAGCAAGTAGAAGCTGAAGGGGGGGCAGCTGGCGTACCTGGCTCCAGGTTCCGGGCAGCGGCCTGAAGCTCCGCCCGCTCGGGGATGGGCAGAGCAGGGCTACTGTCCGGCCGGGCGGCCTCAAGCCTGACACTCCGTCGCGAGCCGTCACCGGGGTGGAGGAGGACCGACCACGGCGGGAGTAGGCCGCGGACCGTGGGGGAGGGGGTTGGGAAGCCACGGGGGTGGTCACCCGAGTCTCGCCCTCCCCATCCGGGTCCGCCGTACCCGCGAGGAGGGGAAGCGGTTGGGAGCAGTCGGGGCGCCGGGGGGATGAAGCAGGAGCTGGCGACGCGGGATCAGGGGTGGAAGGAACCCCGGTTACCACCGGCAGCGGCAACGGGGAGGGAGCGGCTGCCGGGGATGGTGGGTGGTCCTCGGGGACCATCGCCAAGGGAGGCGAGCTGGGGAGGGGTGGCGCGCCCCCCTGGACCGTCGGCGAGAGGGTGGTCGGGGAGGCGCGCGTCGCGACGGGGGTCCCAGCCGTAGGGGAGGCCAGGACGGAGGCGGTCGGCTGCACGTCCAGGATCGTCACGGCAGGGAGCGCGTCGGGGGAGCGAGGAGAGGAGGCCGGTGCGACGATGAGGCTGATGTCGGAGGCATCACTCCCCTCGGAGGCGGCTGCAGCCGAAGAAGGAGGAGGCGCAGCGAGCCCAGCTTGCCGCCCCCACGGCTCGAGGATGGGGCCGGGCGAGGTGACGAAGGGGAGCGGGAGGGGCTGTCCTCAGAGCCCTCCTCATCATCGGAGTGGTGCAACCGAGGGTGATGATGACCGCGGTAGTCATCCTGGGACACAGGAGGCACGCCGGGGGGCGTCGTCGAAGAAGCGGGGCCGGTCCACATGGTTGGGCGGCTCGGGAGCAATGCGGAGATCAAAGCCCTGGTCGTTGAAGAAGACTCGGATGGTGGCGCGCAGCTTAGAGGAGTCGAGGCACTTGACTTTGACGCGCACCTCCTCCTCCTCGCAGAGGGACAGCTCGTCGACCACCACCACCTTGCCAATGATCTGAGACATATTGCGGATCACCCGCTCGGACCGGGCAATGTCAGGAAGCCCGACGACCAGGATCCAAGCAGTGTCAAGGACCGCGACGGCCTTGGGGTCGAGGATCGGCTCGGAGATGTCGACGACCAACTTGTTGAGGGCGAGAGTGATCTGATCACTGCGCGTGGCGTAGCCGTGGCTGAGAGCGTCGGGGAAGACCACCGAGAAAGCGCCACTGGTGGTGAGGGTGGCCTGCCAGTCCCATTGGCGACGATAGAGGTGGTTGAGCTCAGCCTCAATCATCTCGGGGGAGGCGAGACCATCAATCACCGTGACGGGCGCCTGGAGGGAGGGGGAGGGGACGTCCGGGAGCTCGATGTGGAAGAACCCCAGCCCCTCAATCCCATGGCCGTACATCATCAAATCCTCGTCGATAGGCTTGTCCGGGCACAACAGCGCGGGGTGGGAGGGATCCTTGCAAATGTAGCAGCATGGGGGGTTGACGCAGTTAACCTGAGAATGACCCGCAATGCCGCAGTTGAAGCACAGCGGACTGGGGCGGCCAGAGACAGGGCCAGAAGCAGCCGAGCGGCCGAAGGCCGACACAGGGGCTGCCTGTTGGTTGGCCCGATCCTGCCCGCGCCGCTTCTTCTTTTTGGCCGCACCCGGGCGACCGCGAGCCTGGCCACCCCCAGCACCACCGGCGCAGGGGGACCAGAGGGGTTCGCGGCATGCGGCGGGACTTACTTCCTGGCCGGGGCAGCAGCGGGTTGGGGAGGCGCACGCGGGGAGAGAGGGCGGGCCGGGCGGGGAGGGGATGGGCTGCGCTCCCGGCGCCGGGGCGGGGAAGGAGAGCGCCATCGCGAGGAGCGCCAATCGCCCGCCGCCGGCGGAGGGGAGCGGGACCGAGCACGCCCATCGGAGCGGCCCGGGGAGCGGCAGTGGTCGCGGCGGTCGTCGAAGCCCTGCGAGCGGCGGCTCTCTCGGTCCCGGAGCTCGCGCCGCAGCTCATCCTCGCGACGGGCGGCGTCCGGGAAGGGACGAGGCGGGTCACGACGGTCGTCGTAGCGCCACTTGCGGCGGTCCTCGCCGTCGTCCCACTCCCGCGTCATGGGCGGAGCCAGCTGACAGGAGAGGGAGGCGGATGGGGAGGAATCCGGGCCGGCGGTCACCGGCGAGGGAGAATGAGGAGGCGGGTGGAGCGGGGCGGGGGATGGGAAGGAATTGGAGAGTGTGTCGGGAGAGGGGGAGACCGTGGCGGCAGGATGGGAGGACGAGGGGCGCGGCAGGCCGTAGGGTAGCCAGATCGATCGAGGGGGCTCGGTGGGCTTAGGGCATGGAGCCGGCCCAAGGATCTAAGGCCCAGCCGCCGCGGCCTGGGGAAGAGACTTATGGGCCCGGAGGGCCAGGCCAGCCACCCGGCGCGAGCGGGCCACCTCCTCGCGGCCCAAAGGGGCACGACCCAGGACAAGGGACGAGGCACCGCTCGAAAGGGTTTCCCTTTCGCAGGGAGGTGCCGCCGCCGCCACCGTCGCCGGGGCAAGGGGGGCGAGGCTGCCGGCCAAGGGCGATGAGGGAGGGAGAGAGGGCGGAACTGACGCGCGAAGGAACCAAACGCGGCGATGAAGGGTCGGAACGGGGAGCAGCGGGGCACTATCACGCCGGCGGGCGGGGAGGCGGGAAGAGCCGAAGAAGTCGCCGGCGCCAGCCGAGGAGGGGACGTCGTGGATGGCCGCCATGAGGACCGAGCCGATACCAAGTCAGACCGGCCCGCCACACCCCAGGAGCGGCGTCGGCGGCCTCCCGAACCCCGCAAGGCAGCGCCTTGGCCCCGAGGCGGACGAGCAGAGCTCATCGGCCGGTTCTGCGCGCGCTGCCGCGAGCCCGGGGCAGAACCTCCGCAACAGGAGGCTGAGCCAGTGGCTACGCTGGTCAGCGACGCATGAACGGGGGGGGGGGACGGGAGGAGCCAGGGCAGTCGGCCAGGGGGGGTTCGTCCTCCTCGGCGAGGTCCGCCCAACGGATCCGCGGCAACACCTCGAGGGAGGTCGGGAGCGACGAGGAGGCAGGCGTCGCAGGAGGCGGGGAAGCCGGGCGGGGAGGGAACGCCGGCCGCGGCGCTCGCCGGGGGCGGGGGCGCGTCACCAGGGTCGCCAGAGCCCGAAACCTCCATCCTCCCACACTCCTCCCTCGTCTATAATTTCGTGCAACCGCCTTCATATTTATCTTATAGCTAACAAAGCGGCAACCCCGGCTATTTGACATGCTCGGGGTCGCAGGCGGAGGAAAAAAGGCACCTTACATGCTCGAAATAAAGAGTGTGGTCTACAAAAAGTTATTTTGGACCTCCTGTCACACGTCTGCGCCGCCTGTCCTCGGTGAGGGGATTCCTTGATGGAAATAGCCCTTAGGTGAGTGTATGAATCCGAACTCCGATGGAGTCCATTGAGATGATTAGCCTTTGCGTCACCTGTGGTAGAGGATAATGAAAGAGAAAGAGTAATTAGAAGAAAAAAAGTTATGGGAGTGCTTGCAGGCTCGTCCGTATTGTGCTTTCGCCGATGCCCAGGTTAAGTGCATAGTTATGTATGCGCAGTACAGATTTCGCAGGTATATGAGGTGGGCGGCGGAAGCCGAACTGCTAGGTCTGCTCCGGAATTGGTCGATCCTGTTGAATGGAGACCGGTGGCTTAATGGCCGACAAGGTGTCCGGTTTAATGAGACCGCTATGTACTTTGGCTGAGGTTGCCGCAGTATGTTCTTTAGTCCGGAGGGAGTGCTTCTCCTGCTCCCATGTAGAGTTGTGTGTCACGTATACCATATTCACTGTTTTACTTCGGGGGGAAATTGCTTCTGACCCCCAGTATTTGGTTGGTGAGTCTCTTCGTCGTCGCTATCACCGGGCGGCCTCCTCCCCTTGTGTTCGGCGCTGAGCTTGCCGGTCTGCTTGAAGACCCAACAGCTTCTATTGGTATGATTAGCTGGTTTGTTGGGGTGGCCGTGAATGGTTTTAGCCCCATACTGCTGATCCTGGTAGCCCCTGAGACTCAGGTCGATTTGCAAAATCGGTCTGAGGATCAACTCCTTGCTTGGCAGCATACGTAGGAGTAGAAACGCAGTGTAATATATTAGAGATAATAGTGATCGGCGAACGGGCCCTGGAGAGAGGGTCTTGAGAAGTTGCCGCAATATATTAGCTTGACGCCAGATTGGTCCAGATGGTACCTGTTGTTGTCCGAAGACGTGTTTGCCCATAGTTCGGTCAAGACGAACACTAAGCACTTTGAATTTTATGCATTGAACACGCAACGCAGTAGCCCCCGAGAGACTGGTCGGGTGGCAACACCAGATCAGGGGATCGATGTGCCCCTTCAATATTTGTAAATAATAAGCCCGAAGCCCAGTAGCCCCCGAGACTTAATGCGGGCACGGGTGGCCGAATTAAGGATCGATATCCATAGTAAAATCACAAATTATGTGTAATGATTCTATGTATCCAAGTACTCTACATCATTAATGCTTGAATCCGTATTGTACAAAACTTTGTTGACCGACCATCAGCTTCAACCTCTTCGGCCAGTAGCCGAGGAGTGTTTTCCTACTTTATAAAGTTGTTATAAGGGCAAAGATTTATGGAAAACAAGGCAATCCGGCCATACGGTTTTATAAACAAAGGTACACGGAGAGATATGTTATATTACGTTTTGACGTAAGAAACATCTTCCAAAAAAATAGTCCCGCTATCAGTTCCTTTCTTTGGGTCTTCATGCTTATCATGATCATGAACCTCACCTCCGATCCGATCAATGTGGGAGGAAAATATTGAGGATTTAGTTCGGGGAAAGTTTCCGAACTCGATGGTATTAATGAACAAAAAATTTCACTTCCGTCATTGCCGACCAATGTGATCCTTTAAGATTGCTAGCTTTCGGCTTCACCCAGTCTGAGGTACTAACTCAGATGACCCAGTAGTAACAATCACAGAGGTGCTCCCTTTACCGCCTAGCCGAACAATCGGGAATGTAGGGGTAAGCACAGGAGCCAGGCAACCCAGCTTGGCCAAAATCTTAAGTCAAATTGATGCATATTTATGGTTGTATATAACGATAATACGGAAGGCAACACTTGTATAATCAATACAAACACTGATGATATATACTTATTTTGACTCCATTGCGACCGTTTATCAGTTGAAAGTGGCCCATCGTCGGCTTCTACCCCTTTGTAGATACTACGCAAGGTGTTTCCGCAATAACAAGACAACCCTTAGCCGACGTCTCGGTGCCCGAAGGCGGTTGTCTTAGCGGAAATGAGGCAATCAGATATGCGGGCTTTATAACCTTCACTTAGTCATAGGAGCTTTAAACTGGGGAAGCTAGCTACGAGCCCCCGGTTAGTGTTCGGCGATGATACGTCTCCAACGTATCTATAATTTTTTATTGCTCCATGCTATTATATATTCTATTTTGAATGTTTAATGGGCTTTATTATACACTTTTATATTATTTTTGGGACTAACCTACTAACCCAAGGCCCAGTGCAAATTGTTGTTTTTTGGCCTATTTCAGTGTTTCGTAGAAAAGGAATACCAAACGGAGTCCAAACGGAATGAAACCTTCGGGA
Organism: Triticum aestivum; assembly: GCF_018294505.1. Lineage (NCBI taxonomy): Eukaryota > Viridiplantae > Streptophyta > Magnoliopsida > Poales > Poaceae > Triticum > Triticum aestivum. The sequence goes on from NC_057808.1 coordinate 223,424,561, forward strand.
GCGTGATTTTTGGAACAAACGTGATTCAGAGGACTTGGAGTGGACGTCAAGAAACCAATGATGAGGCGCGCCTGCCCCCCTGGGCGCGCCCCCACCCTCGTGGACCCCTCGTGGCTCCACCGACCTACTTCTTCCTCCTATATATACCCATGTACCCCGAAACCATCGAGGAGCACCACGAAACCCTATTTCCACCGCCGCAACCTTCTATACCCGTGAGATCCCATCTTGGGGCCTTTTCTGGCGCTCCGCCGGAGGGGGAATCGATCACGGAGGGATTCTACATCAACACCATAGCCTCTCCGATGATGTGTGAGTAGTTTACCACAGACCTTCGGGTCCATAGTTATTAGCTAGATGGCTTCTTCTCTCTCGTTGGATCTCAATACAAAGTTCTCCTTGATCTTCTTGGAGATCTATTCGATGTAACTCTTTTTGCGGTGTGTTTGTCGAGATCCGATGAATTGTGGGTTTATGATCAAGATTATATATGAACAATATTTGAATCTTCTCTGAAATCTTTTATGTATGATTGGTTATCTTTGCAAGTCTATTTGAATTGTCAGTTTGGTTTGGCCTACTAGATTGATCTTTCTTGCAATGGGAGAAGTGTTTAGCTTTGGGTCTCGATCCAAGTGACAGCAGAGGAAACGACACGTATTGTATTGTTGCCATCAAAAAAGATGGGGTTTATATCATATTGCTTGAGTTTATCCCTCTACATCATGTCATCTTGCCTAATGCGTTACTCTGTTCTTGTGAACTTAATACTCTAGATGCATGCTGGATAGCGGTTGATGTGTGGAGTAATAGTAGTAGATGCAGGCAGGAGTCGGTCTACTTGTTGCGGACGTGATGCCTATATACATGATCATGCCTAGATATTCTCATAATTATGCACTTTTCTATCAATTGCTCGACAGTAATTTGTTCACCCACCGTAATACTTATGCTATCTTGAGAGAAGCCACTAGTGAAACCTATGGCCCCCGGGTCTATTTTCCATCATATTAATCTTCCGTCAACTAGCTATTTCTTTCACCGTTTATTTTGCAATCTTTACTTTTAATCTTTATCATAAAAATACCAAAAATATTATCTTATCATCTCTATCAGATCTCACTTTTGCAAGGGGCTGTGAAGGGATTGACAACCCCTTTATCGCGTTGGTTGCAAGGTTCTTATTTGTTTGTGTAGGTACGAGGGACTTGCGTGTGGCCTCCTACTGGATTGATACCTTGGTTCTCAAAAACTGAGGGAAATACTTACGCTACTTTGCTGCATCACCCTTTCCTCTTCAAGGGAGAACCAACGCATGCTCAAGAGGTAGCAAGAAGGATTTCTGGCGCCGTTGTCGGGGCGTCTACGCACAAGTCAAGACATACCAAGTACCCATCACAAGCTCTTATCCCTCGCATTACATTATTTGCCATTTTCCTCTCGTTTTCCTCTCCCCCACTTCACCCTTTCCGTTTTATTCGCCCTCTCTTTCTGTTCGCCTCTTTTTCGCTTGCTTCTTGTTTGTTTGTGTGTTGGATTGCTTGCTTGTCACGATGGCTCAAGATAATACTAAATTTTGTGACTTTGCCAATACCAACAACAATGATTTTCTTAGCACTCCGATTGCTCCTCTTACCGATGCTGAATCTTGTGAAATTAATGTTGCTTTGCTGAATCTTGTCATGAAAGATCAATTCGCCGGCCTTCCTAGTGAAGATGCCGCTACCCATCTAAATAGCTTTGTTGATTTGTGTGATATGCAAAAGAAGAAAGATGTGGACAATGATATTGTCAAATTGAAGCTATTTCCTTTTTCGCTTAGAGATCGTGCTAAAACTTGGTTTTCGTATTTGCCTAAAAATAGTATTGATTCTTGGAATAAGTGCAAAGATGCTTTTATCTCTAAGTATTTTCCTCCCGCTAAGATCATCTCTCTTAGAAACGATATTATGAATTTTAAGCAACTTGATCATGAACATGTTGCACAAGCTTGGGAGAGAATGAAATTAATGATACGTAATTGCCCTACACATGGTTTGAACTTATGGATGATCATTCAAAAAATTTATGCCGGATTGAATTTGCTTCTAAAAATCTTTTAGATTCGGCCTCGGGAGGCACTTTTATGGAAATCACTTTAGGAGAAGCTACTAAACTCCGAGATAATATTATTGTTAATTATTCTCAATGGCACACTGAAAGATCTACTAGTAAAAAGGTGCATGCAATTGAAGAAATTAATGTTTTGAGTGGAAAGATGGATGAACTTATGAAATTATTTGCTAATAAGAGTGTTTCTTCTGATCCCAATGATATGCCTTTGTCTACTTTGATTGAGAATAATAATGAATCTATGGATGTGAATTTTGTTGGTAGGAATAATTTTGGTAACAACGCTTATAGAGGAAACTTTAATCCTAGGCCATATCCTAGTAATTCCTCTAATAATTATGGTAATTCCTAAAACAACTCTTATGGAAATTTTAATAAGATGCCCTCTGATTTTGAGACTGGTGTTAAAGAATTTATGATTTCTCAAAAGAATCTCAATGCTTTGCTTGAAGAAAAATTGCCTAAGATTGATGAATTGGCTAGGAACATGGATAGAATTTCTCTTGATGTTGATTCTTTGAAACTTAGATCTATTCCACCTAAGCATGATATCAATGAGTCTCTCAAAGCTATGAGAATTTCCATTGATGAGTGCAAAGAAAGAACCGCTAGGATGCGTGCTAAGAAAGATTGCTTTATAAAAGCGTGTTCTTCTAGTTTTCATGATAATAAGGATGAAGATCTGAAAGTGATTGATGTGTCTCCTATTAAATCTTTGTTTTGCAATATGAATCTTGATAATGATGGGACTCGAGATGAGTCAACTGTAGTTAAAAGGCGTCCCAATGATTCAGATTTTTTAGATCTTGATGCAAAAATTGGTAAAAGTGGGATTGAAGAGGTCAAAACTTTACATAGCAATGAACCCACTATTTTGGATTTCAAGGAATTTAATTATGATAATAATTGTTCTTTAATAGATTGTATTTCCTTGTTGCAATCCGTGCTAAATTCTCCGCATGCTTATAGCCAAAATAAGGCTTTTACCAAACATATCGTTGATGCTTTAATGCAATCTTATGAAGAAAAGCTTGAATTGGAATTTTCTATCCCTAGAAAACTTTATGATGAGTGGGAACCTACTATTAAAATTAAAGTTAAAGATCATGAGTGTTATGCTTTGTGTGATTTGGGTGATAGTGTTTCCACGATTCCAAAAACTTTGTGTGATATGTTGGGTTTCCGTGAATTTGATTATTGTTCTTTAACTTGCACCTTGCGGATTCCACCATTAAGAAACCTATGGGAAGAATTAATGATGTTCTTATTGTTGCAAATAGGAATTACGTGCCCGTAGATTTCATTGTCCTTGATATATATTCTGCAATCCTTCATGTCCTAGTATTCTTGGTAGACCTTTCCTTAGAATGATTGGTGCAATTATTGATATGAAAGAAGGGAATATTAGATTCCAATTTCCGTTAAGGAAAGGCATGGAATACTTTCCTACAAATAAGATTAAATTACCTTATGAATCTATTATGATAGCTACTTATGGATTGCATGCCAAAGATGACAATACCTAGATCTATCCTTGCCTTTATGCCTAGCTAGGGGCGTTAAACGATAGCGCTTGTTGGGAGGCAACCCAATTTTATTTTTGTTTCTTGCTTTTTGCTTCGGTTTAGGAATAAATCTTTGATGTAACCTCTGGTTAGATGTGTTTTGTGTTTTAATTAGTGTTTGTGCCAAGTAAAACTTTTGGGAAGACTTGGGTGAAGTCTTTTTGATCTTGCTGTAAAAAAAAGAAACTTTATCGCTCACGAGATTAGCTACAACTTTTTACTGGAGAGTGCTATTTAGTTGATTATTTTTGCAGATGATTAATAGATAAATTCCTCACGTCCAGAAAGTTATTTTAGAATTTTTGGAGTTCCAGAAGTATGCGTTTGATACAGATTACTACAGACTGTTCTGTTTTTGACAGATTCTGTTTTTCGTGTGTTGTTTGCTTATTTTGATGAATCTATGGCTAGTATTGGAGGTTATGAACCATAGAGAAGTTGTAATACAGTAGGTTTAACACCAATATAAATAAATAATGAGTTCATTGTAGTACCTTTAAGTGGTGTTTTGTTTTCTTTCGCTAACGGAGCTCACGAGATTTTCTGTTAAGTTTTGTGTTGTGAAGTTTTCAAGTTTTGGGTAAAGATTTGATGGATTATGGAACAAGGAGTGGCAAGAGCCTAAGCTTGGGGATGGCCAAGGCACCCCAAGGTAAAATCCAAGGACAACCAAAAAGCCTAAGCTTGGGGATGCCCCGGAAGGCATCCCCTTTTGTCTTCGTCCATCAGTAACTTGGAGCTATATTTTTATTCACCACATGATATGTGTTTTGCTTGGAGCGTCTTGTATGATTTGAGTCTTTGCTTTTTAGTTCACCACAATAATCCTTGCTGTACACACCTTTTGGGAGAGACACACATTAATTGGAAATTATTAGAATAGTCTATGTGCTTCACTTATATCTTTTGAGCTAAACAATTTTGCTCTAGTGCTTCACTTATATCTTTTAGAGCACGGTGGTGGTTTTATGTTATAGAAATTATTGATCTCTCATGCTTCACTTATATTATTTTGAGAGTCTTTAGAACAGTATGGTAATTTGCTTTGGTTATAAAATTAGTCCTAATATGATAGGCATCCAAGTTGGATATAATAAAAATTTCATATAAGTGCGTTGAATACTAAGAGAAGTTTGATACTTGATGATTGTTTTGAGATATGGAGATAGTGATATTAAAGTTGTGCTAGTTGAGTAGTTGTGAAATTGAGAAATACTTGTGTTGAAGTTTGCAAGTCCCGTAGCATGCACGTATGGTAAACGTTGTGTAACAAATTCGAAACATGAGGTGTTCTTTGATTGTCATCCTTATGAGTGGCGGTTGGGGACGAGCGATGGTATTTTCCTACCAATCTATCCCTCTAGGAGTATGCGCGTAGTGCTTGGTTTTTGATGATTTATAGATTTTTGCAATAAGTATGTGAGTTCTTTATGACTAATGTTGAGTCCATGGATTATACGCACTCTCAACCTTCCGTCATTGCTAGCCTCTTCGGTACCGTGCATTGCCCTTTCTCACCTTGAGAGTTGGTGCAAACTTCGCCGGTGCATCCAAACCCCGTGATACGATACACTCTATCACACATAAACCTCCTTATATCTTCCTCAAAACAGCCACCATACCTACCTATTATGGCATTTCCATAGCCATTCCGAGATATATTGCCATGCAACTTTCCACCGTTCCGTTTATTATGACACGCTTCATCATTGTCATATTGCCTTGCATGATCATGTAGTTGACATCGTATTTGTGGCAAAGCCACCATGCATATTATTTCATACATGTCACTCTTGATTCATTGCCCATCCCGGTACACCGCCGGAGGCATTCATATAGAGTCATATCTTGTTCTAGTATCGAGTTGTAATCATCGAGTTGTAAATAAATAGAAGTGTGATGATCATCATTAATAGAGCATTGTCCCAAATAAAAAAAGAGAGAAAGGCCAAATAATATATAAAAAAGAAAGGCCCAAAAAAAAGAAAGTCCCCCAAAAAAGAAAGGCCCAAAAAAAAGGAAAAAAGAAGAAAAAAAAGAAGAGAAATAAAAAGCGACAATGCTACTATCCTTTTTCCACACTTGTGCTTCAAAGTAGCACCATGATCTTTATAATAGAGAGTCTCTTGTTTTGTCACTTTCATATACTAATGGGAATTTTTCATTATAGAACTTGGCTTGTATATTCCAACAATGGGCTTCCTCAAATGCCCTAGGTCTTCCTGAGCAAGCAAGTTGGATGCACACCCACTTAGTTTCTTTTGTTGAGTTTTCATACATTTATAGCTCAAGTGCATCCGTTGCATGGCAATCCCTACTCCTTGCATTGACATCAATTGATGGGCATCTCCCTAGCCCATTGATTAGCCGCGTCAATGTGAGACTTTCTCCTTTTTTGTCTTCGCCACACAACCCCCATCATTATATTCTATTCCACCCATAGTGCTATATCCATGGATCACGCTCATGTATTGCGTGAAAGTTGAAAGAAAGTTTGAGATTACTAAAGTATGAAACAATTGCTTGGCTTGTCATCGGGGTTGTGCAAGATGAGAGCATCTTGTGTGACGAAAATGGAGCATGACCAAACTATATGATTTTGTAGGGATGAACTTTCTTTGGCCATGTTATTTTGAGAAGACATGATTGCTTAGTTAGTATGCTTGAAGTATTATTATTTTTATGTCAATATGAAACTTTTATCTTGAATCTTTCAGATCTGACCATTCATGCCACAATAAAGAAAATTACCTTCAAGAATATGCTAAGTAGCATTCCACATCAAAAATTCTGTTTTTATCATTTACCTACTCGAGGACGAGCAGGAATTAAGCTTGGGGATGCTTGATACGTCTCCAATGTATCTATAATTTTTTATCGCTCCATGCTATTATATATTCTGTTTTGGATGTTTAATGGGCTTTATTATACACTTTTATATTATTTTTGGGACTAACCTACTAACCCAAGGCCCAGTGCAAATTGTTTTTTTGCCTATTTCAGTGTTTCGTAGAAAAGGAATACCAAACGGAGTCCAAACGGAATGAAACCTTCGGGAGCGTGATTTTTGGAACAAACGTGATTTAGAGGACTTGGAGTGGACGTCAAGAAACCAACAAGGAGGCCATGAGGCAGGGAGGCGCGCCTGCCCCCCTGGGCGCGCCCCCCACCCTCGTGGGCCCCTCGTGGCTCCACCGACCTACTTCTTCCTTCTATATATACCCATGTACCCCGAAACCATCAAGGAGCACCACGAAACCCTATTTCCACCGCCGCAACCATCTGTACCCGTGAGATCCCATCTTGGGGCCTTTTCCGGCGCTCCGCCGGAGGGGGAATCGATCACGGAGGGCTTCTACATCAGCACCATAGCCTCTCCGATGATGTGTGAGTAGTTTACCACGGCCCTTCGGGTCCATAGTTATTAGCTAGATGGCTTCTTCTCTCTCTTTGGATCTCAATACAAAGTTCTCCTTGATCTTCTTGGAGATCTATTCAATGTAACTCTTTTTGCGGTGTGTTTGTCGAGATCCGATGAATTGTGGGTTTATGATCAAGATTATCTATGAACAATATTTGAATCTTCTCTGAATTCTTTTATGTATGATTGGTTATCTTTGCAAGTCTCTTCGGATATCAGTTTGGTTTGGCCTACTAGATTGATCTTTCTTGCAATGGGAGAAGTGCTTAGCTTTGGGTTCAATCTTGCGGTGCTCGATCCCAGTGACAGCACGGGAAATGACACGTATTGTATTGTTGCCATCGTGGATAAAAAGATGGGGTTTATGTCATATTGCTTGAGTTTATCCCTCTACATCATGTCATCTTGCCTAATGCGTTACTCTGTTCTTATGAACTTAATACTCTAGATGCATGCTGGATAGCGGTTGATGTGTGGAGTAATAGTGGTAGATGCAGGCAGGAGTCGGTCTACTTGTTGTGGACGTGATGCCTATATACATGATCATGCCTAGATATTCTCATAATTATGCACTTTTCTATCAATTGCTCGACAGTAATTTGTTCACCCACCGTAATACTTATGCTATCTTGGGAGAAGCCACTAGTGAAACCTATGGCCCCCGGCTCTATTTTCCATCATATCAATCTTCCGTCAACTAGCTATTTCTTTCGCCGTTTATTTTGCATTCTTTACTTTTAATCTTTATCATAAAAATACCAAAAATATTATCTTATCATCTCTATCAGATCTCACTTTTGCAAGTGGCCGTGAAGGGATTGACAACCCCTTTATCGCGTTGGTTGCAAGGTTCTTATTTGTTTGTGTAGGTACGAGGGACTTGCGTGTGGCCTCCTACTGGATTGATACCTTGGTTCTCAAAAACTGAGGGAAATACTTACGCTACTTTGCTGCATCACCCTTTCCTCTTCAAGGGAAAACCAATGCATGCTCAAGAGGTAGCAGGCGACAGCCGAGGTCAAGCCGTAAACACTTCGGCCAATGTTATGAACGGCCCGTTATTTAACATAGTCATCGGATTGCTAACCAGTTTACGCTTATTGTGACAGTCAGTTTTCGGCTTTCTCCACTGAGGTGCTTAACCATGCAAGCTGGAAGCACAATCGCAGTGGTTCTCCCTTTGCACACCTAGCCGAACAAAGCGGAACGTAGGAGGCAAGCACAGGAGTTGGGCAACCCAACTATTGACCAAAGACACAATTCGAAACAGATGCGTATATAGCAATATCCGAGAATGTTTTGGCCGAATCTCTAAAGGTGTCCGGCTTTGCACTGCGAGACTTATGCTGGAAACACACAAATGTTTAAATGTGCCATAGGCTTGGAAAACCAAAAAACTTCAATAAAAACTTGACGTCCGAACTAGATCAAGTGTTCGGTGACAATCTGAAAATTATTCTTAGAAGAAAAAATATATTCTTCTGTCAGGCTTTAACATGACACATCTGATCTCAAGACTTCAAGCGGGTCAGCCTACGGCTTCAAGCTCCTTATCCCGAAGGCGAAGTGCTTCTCCGAGGCCAGTTTAGCGAACTAAACTCGAGCGGCTTTAGAGAGAAGCTAGGCTATCCGGCTATTGACCATACACTCGAGTCGAAAAAGGAGCGGTAGAAAAAGACTTTGCAACGACCAAGAAGAAAACACATTTAGTATAAAACGGCTCATACTAATTTAAGAGCCCCCAAGTGACTTGGGTAAAAGAATTTTATGTATAATGATTGTATGTACCGAAGTCCTTATATCATATCTGTGTTCACCCGAACTTTAAACGCGTCTTAACCGACCGTCGGCTTCTCCCTCTTTGGTCAAGGGCCGAAAAGTGTTATGTACTCCACCTGTTGAGAATATCGACGGTGTTTCCGATAAGCAGGCAATCAGGCCATAAGGCTGTAACAGACAAAGCGCGCTCATGGAACTTATGCTATATTATGGACGAAGTGTAAGAAGCATCTTTGAAGAAAATAGTACCCCCACCGATACCTTTCTTCGGTTTCTCATTGTAACTATGAGACTTGTGCAATAGATTTTTTGTACTCATGAGTTCCGTTGTGTGCCGACCATAATTGAATACAATAAGAGCGCTAGCTTTCGGCTTCACCCAGTCTGAGGTCCGCGCTCGGATGACTCGACCGTGACAATCGCAGAGGTGCTCCCTTTACTCCCTAGCCGAACAATCGGGAACGTAGGGATAAACACAGGAGCAAGGCAACCCAGCTTGCGGAACACTTAAGTCAACATGGTGCATATTGTGGCGTAATACACGAACAAGGAACGAAGCCATACAAGTATAATCATATGCAAGAGGAAAGGCTTCATAAAGGAAGCCCCCAAGTAGACGGGTATTTGAATTTGTGTGTCACAAACAAAGTTTTGACAAGGAAGTTTTTTTATAAACAACTTTTTGCCAAAAAGGTATAATGCTTGGTTGAACCGAACAAAATTTAAAACTGAAAGTTTTTGAGCATGAAAGCGACTTAGCTGGTTAATGTGTTCGGCATTGATGACGCGGTCCGAGCTTGATGTGGGACAAGGTTCCATTCCCCAAGCCGGTCCCGAGGTGGCGGAGCGAAGAGCTCGACACTCCGAAGTGGTGACATAGCACGACCAATGCAGGGCGGCAGAGTGACGCCGAAGTCCCCGGAGTGGGATAACGAAGTGTTGACGAAGCCCCCCGTCCAACCGAGGTGACAACACTGCCCGACCCGGATCATTTACCTGTGCACAAAAGATAGTGCAAACCGGAGATAATAGTAATAACAATAAATTAAAAAAAATTGTTGCATAATAAATAATTTATGCAAAGTGAGTAATAAAGGAAATATGGCCTGTGCGCCGAACACTCGATGAGGTAGAGCTCTCTCGGCGATACCGAAGTCCCCGAGGCAACCGAACACGTCGATATGGCAACACGACCAACAAGGTGATCACGCGAGCCGATTTACGCCGATTGGGACGACGGCGTCGGCTTGCCGAAGAGACCACGTGACGCAGTCAAAGTCCATTACCTGCACATGTATAGTGCAGGCCAACAATAATAATATAAATATATAAAAATCCTCGCGTAATTAATTTACGCAAAATAATTTATTTAAAGATATGTGGCCTGGCGCGGAAGTCAATGTCCATGCAGGGCGTCGGCGTGATGCGTTAAAGGTGTGGCAAAGCCTGAATTCACAGGTCGGTCCGAGTTCCGGATGCGGCGTTCGCCGAACTATGTACGGAAACTGACCGAACCACCACACGACCGTCGTTAATGCGGCCACCATTTGATAGACCTGCATACAGATGATGGAACAAACCAGAGTAATAATTCTTTGGAAAAATAAACCCAAACAAGCAAAAATTGCTGGAATTAATAGCACCTGGTTTATTTGTTGTAGCAGTCCGAAGAAAAGTGACTCCCAAAATTGGGACTCCATCCGCATACCCATTGTCTGATGGGCGGTGAAGCGACGGCATGGCGATGCTGGTAAAGGTTGGCTCGCCGAGGCAAAGCCCCCGGTCCAGCTAACGTGACGAAGCTGGTCGGCTGACGACGTCGAAGTTTCTGGAGTAGGTTGATGAAGGGATGGCGAAGCCCCCAGTCCAGACGAGGAGACGGAGCAGATCGGTAAGGAGATGTTGCAGCTGCCATGTCAACCGAGGTGTTGAAGTAGTTCGGCGTGATGGACATCGGCTCGATGAAGCAACGGTGCGGCCATGACGATGCAGGTCGTAACTTGTGATGTGGTCAATGCTGGCTTGATGAAGTGACTGTGCGGCGATGCCGGTGTGGCCGCTCCATGTAATCCGTGGGGCAGCGATGTTGGTGATGATTTATCCTTCGTGATGCCGAATTATTGTTCGGCTTGCCGAGATGATGATCCGAAGAAGTTGAGCTCGGCTCAACAAAGCGACGACGTGTCTAGCGCAGGTCGGCAGCCGTAGAGCAAAGTTGTCGGGCTGGTTTGACACCGGCGCGATGGTGAATATCATATTGGAAAAGACTTTAAAATTAGCGGGATGTTTTTGGGAACAAAACACAATACCCCATACAAAACTTCCTTCAAAAAGGATGTCCAAAATTCCGTTCATAAAAAAGATGAACTCGGGTCGGATTCGTTCTCGCGCAGAAAACAGATCTGAAAAGCGATGCACTAATCGAAAGGTTCCCGGAGTTTGGACGGCCGGATCGAGCTGAAATTTTGAGGGGTGGTAGATATGGGAATTCCGCAGCAGATGAACAGTTGGATCTTCCAAAGGACCTCCGAGCTGGGCTCCAGCTCTGGAGACCACGCCCTAAACTCATCCAGATTCCCGTCCAGATTTGACAGGGCTCCGGTATATCGTAGATTGCCAGAGATTCCTCCATCGGAACTCGGCGAAATTTTCCAGGGTTTTTGTAGACTCAATTCCGCACAATTCCACCGAAGCAATCGTTAAAACAATACTCGAGGAGGCGGTGGTGGCGGATACAAGTTCGTTGTCCAGAAAAACAGCACGGTCGCCCGAGGGCAATGTTGACGTTGAGCCCCCGAGCTCCATGGATGATTCCTCCATGATCTTGATAGAGATCAGAGTTGATATTGATGAAGGCCCTCGTCCGAACATGATGATTGGAGGTAGGGCACAGTCCTCGGTCAAGCCAAGGTGACCAGTCGAGGCGGCGACGAAGACGCCGATGTCACAGTTGATCTGCAGGTGAGCCATTGATCCTTTTGCCGATCACACAGTGGAACTCTCAATGAAAGCACCATTGTCAGTGTCAAAACGGCAGATCTCGGGTAGGGGGTCCCAAGCTGTGTGTCATGGATCGATGGGTAACAGGAGACACGGGACATGATGTTTACCCAGGTTCGGGCCCTCTTAACGGAGGTAATACCCTACTTCCCGCTTGATTGATCTTGATGAATATAGAGATTACAAGAGCTGATCTACCTCGAGATCATATGTTGTGGTCTAAACCCTAGAGGTATGATGAGTAATGTCAGGATGCCCTATCGACTAGTCTGGCCTTGGCTTATATAATGCACCAGAGGCCTAGGATAACAAGAGTCCTAGCCGAATACGTTGGTGGAGAGGAGTCCTTGTCTTGATCACCAAGTCTTGTGGAATACTCCTTGTATGCGGCATGGGCTGCCCGAAGTGGCCCATGAGTGAACCGCCATGGGGGTCCTCGGCCCGATCCACCTAGTCGGGAGACGATGTGGCGAGTACCCCTAGTCCAGGACACCGTCAGCGCACGCGGAGGAGGTGCGGCGCCGGCGGGCGCTGCTGACGCCGGAGCAGCGACGCGACGCCACCTACGCATCCGACTCGCCGAACTGAAAGAGGTGGTTCGCCTTCGAGCACGAGGAGGCGAGGCGACGCGGCGTGCGCGAGGTCGACCGCAGCGTGCCGCCGCCCCCGCTCGTCCTCCGCGAGGAGGACCAGGCGGCCCTTGCGGCGGTCTGCCGCGAAAGCGAGGAGGACGAGCGGCGCAGGGTGGAGGCGGTGGAGGAAGAGGAGGCTCGGTACAAGGCGGCCATGGCGCAGGCCATTGCCCTCTCCGCGGCCGGCGATTGCATGCTGCCGCCGGTGGCCCCGCCGACCCCTCCCGACGCCGCGTCAAGGCCGAGCCGGAGTCCGAGCCCGAGCCCGAGCCGTCCCCCGTCGAGCGCTACTCCCGGACGGGAGTACTGCGCGAGTGGGTCTCGGCGCCACCGGTTTGGATGGAGGCGACGCCGGAGCAGGAGGCGGCGTACCTCGAGATGTGGCGCCAGCGACGGCTGGCCGAGGAGCGCCGTCGCGGCGAGTACGAGGAGATGCTCGAGCGCGACCTCGAGAAGGAGCAGCACGAGGTTGAGGAGGAGGCCTGCCAGACCGCGGCTGCACAGGCGGCCGCACAGCCCCCCGCGCCGGAACAGCCCCCCGCGCCGGAACAACTGCCCGCGACCTACATCGCCGCCGTCTGGAACACGGCGTTCCCCTGGGCCGGCCCCGCGCCGACGCTCATCGACCTCACCGACCCCAAGGACGACGACGACGCCTAGGGCAGCGTGCCGCATCGTAGTTTTTTGTTTTATTTAATGCTAATGTGGACGCGTGGACTCTCGCCGGCCTTTCTGGCCGGCTTTAATGTTTAATTAAGTTGTTTTTATTTTAAATATGCATGTACATTTTTTTGTCGACGCCGTAAAAATGGGTCGAACGAGCGTTGGACGCATACGCCGACCCAAACGCGAAAGCGGGACGTCCGTGTCCATCTGGCCGACCCAAACGGACAAAAAGCGGACAAAATCGCCGTCCGTTGGAGTTGCCGTGTTTTAAACTGTTCATTCGCAATTTACGGCTTTTGAGTTACTCCTACCTTTGAGCTTTTGACTTTGCGTGCACTGCGACGAGACAAAGGAAGGCCCAGGGACGTGCCCGGCCTGTATGCTGCTGCTGTGCTAGGGCGGGCATAGGGGCCAACGGGCAGACAAGAACAGAGCGAAAGCGAAAAGTGGAAGCATCCTGACTGACACTGCCTCACGGCTCATGACCACTCCACATCACTACCCCTCCCTCCCTCCCTCCCACTTCAAACACCACAGTCCGTCGTTCCGGTTCAAAAATCAAAAGCCGCACCCGAGAAAGCACGGCGCTTCTCTTCCCCCAATGCAGATTGATGGAGCTGCAGGGATCATGGCTTTGGACCTTTGGTTCGATGTGTGAGTGATGATTCCCTTTCGCCCCGTTCCAATCTCCTAGCTCAAGTAAAGAATCGTCGCCTCGCCACAAGGCACAAGCCAAGGCCGGGGACAATGGCTCTGCGGTTCTTGGCGGTCCTGGGGTTTCTCTCCGCGGCGGCGGCGGCTGCGGTGCTGCGGCCTGAGCCGGAGGTGAAGCCAAGCGACACGGACGCGCTGGCCATGTTCCGGCACGCTGCCGACGCGCACGGCATCCTGGCCGGCAACTGGAGCACGCTCGACGCCTGCGCCGGCCGCTGGACCGGCGTGGGGTGCTCCTCCGACGGCCGCCGGGTCACCTCGCTCTCCCTCGGCTCGCTCGACCTGCGGGGCTCTCTCGACCCGCTCTCCCACCTCACCGAGCTCCGCGTGCTCGACCTCCGCGGGAACCGCCTCAACGGCACCCTCGACGGCCTCCTCCTCGGCGTCCCCAACCTCAAGCTCCTCTACCTCTCCCGCAACGACATCTCCGGAGCCGTCCCGGAGGCCCTCGCGCGGCTCCTTCGCCTGGTCCGCCTTGACCTCGCCGACAACAGCCTGCGCGGGCCCATCCCTGCCGCCGCGCTCGCCAACCTTACCGACCTCCTCACGCTAAGGCTCCAGGACAACCTCCTCACCGGTCTGCTCCCGGACCTCGCCACCGCCCTGCCCCGCCTCGCGGACTTCAACACCTCCAACAACCAGCTCTCCGGCAGGGTGCCCGACGCGGTGCGCGCCAAGTTCGGTCTCGCCTCGTTCGCCGGCAATGCCGGCCTCTGCGGGACGGTGCCGCCGCTGCCGTCCTGTTCTTTCATGCCGCGCGAGCCCGCCCCGACGTCGCCTTCCGCCCCTGCCTCGTCGTCGCAGTCCGTGGTGCCGTCCAACCCAGCTGCCTCCTCCTCGTCGTCGTCCGTTGCTTCGTCGTCACCGGCATTGGCCACACCAGAGGGAGCCGCTGGCAAGGGGGGCTTGAGCACAGGCGCGATTGCCGGGATTGCCGTCGGCAATGGCCTCTTCCTGTTCGCGCTGCTGTCGCTGCTGGTTGCGTATTGCTGCTGTAGCACCGGCGGCGGCAGCGAGACAGCCAAGAAGAGGAAAAGAGGCGGCCGCGTCGGTCTGGAGGACGGAGACGGCGGGATATTCGGCCACGGCAAGGGCATGCAGCCGGCTCGCCCAGGCAGCGCTGGCAGGTGCAGCGACGGCGGGGACAGCGACGGGGCACGCAGCAAGTTGGTATTCTTCGGGGTCGACGGCGAAGGCGGTGGCAACGACGAAGCTGACGACGACGGGGGAAGCGACAGCAGCACCGGGCGGAGGGCAAGTGGTGGCTGGACAACGCAACAGCAGGGGAGGAGGAGCAAGTTCGAGCTCGAGGAGCTGCTTCGCGCGTCGGCGGAGATGGTCGGTCGTGGTAGCCTCGGGACAGTGTACCGCGCGGCGCTGGGCGACGGCCGCATGGTGGCCGTGAAGCGGCTGCGCGACGCCAACCCCTGCGCCCGCGACGAGTTCCACCGGTACATGGACCTCATCGGCCGCCTCCGCCACCCGAATCTCGTCCCCCTCAGGGCCTTCTACTACGCCAAGCAGGAGAAGCTCCTCATCTATGACTACCTCCCCAACGGCAACCTCCATGATCGCCTCCACGGTATCCTTGTTGAATCGCGAACATATTCTTGCTCCATTCGAACTGTGTCTGACACGATGTTTTTGCCATTGTCTGGTGAATGTGTGCAGGGCACCAGATGACAGGGGAGACGCCATTGGACTGGACGACGAGGGTGACGCTGCTGCTCGGCGTGGCGCGCGGGCTGGCCTGCATCCACCGGGAGTACCGCGACTCCACCATACCCCACGGCAACATCAAGTCCACCAATGTCCTGCTCGACAAGAACGGCGCCGCGTGCGTCACTGACTTCGGCCTAGCGCTGCTGCTCAGCCCGGCGCACGCCATTGCCCGCCTCGGCGGGTACATCGCGCCGGAGCAGTCGGGCGACCACAAGCGCCTCTCGCAGGAGGCAGACGTGTACAGCTTCGGCGTGCTCGTCCTAGAGGCGCTGACCGGCAAGGTGCCGGCGCAGCACCTGCAGCCGCTGCCGGACGCAGCCGGCAACAGCGCACAGAGGAAAGACAAGCAGGCGGCTGTGAGCCTCCCGGAGTGGGTGCGGTCGGTGGTGCGGGAGGAGTGGACGGCGGAGGTGTTCGACGCGGAGCTGCTCCGGTACAAGAACATCGAGGAGGAGATGGTGGCGCTGCTGCACATCGCGCTGGCGTGCGTGGCGCAGCTGCCGGAGCAGAGGCCCTCCATGGCCGACGTGGTGAGGATGATCGAGAGCGTCCCCGTGGACCAGTCGCCGCTCCCGGAGGAGGATGTATCGATGTCGCCCTCCATTGGCATCACCACGGACGATGGTCTCAGCTACTAGTTTTAGTTCAGCATCAGCTTTCCTCTTCCATAGCTAGTAGTAGCATTGAACTGAGGTTGCTTCAGTTAAGTACCTGTGCTTGGTGATGTTCTGGGTTGAAATGCATTTTCCTGGTTCCGTTCATCGAAATATTGAAATATTTATCGTCCTAAGGCGCTGACAACCATGGTAGTGACAACCAAGGCAAGTTGAAAGGAAAGCCCAAGGGCCGTGATACCCAAAAAGATGAAAGACCAGTCGGGCCAGGACGTCCTGGACCTTCCGTGTGCCATCCACACGAAGAAAGATGAGAAGGGTAACCTGATTTTACCCAAACATACCACTTACAATGCAGATTCCTTATCCAGCAGTTCCTTGAGGGTCAGGGAGTGAGAAAGGCTCTGACAAGGATGAGGATGAAGAAAAAGCAGAAGATCACCCGAAGGTCAATGCTACTTTGGTGATTTTTGCTGATGTTGAGAGCAAAAGTTGACTGAAAGTCATCAACCGAAAGACATGGTTTTTGAGTCGCTGATTAGTCGCTGTATAGTCGCCGACTAATCGCCAAGTCGTTTTCCAAAAATCAGGGCGACTCGCGACCATACAGTGACTATACAGCGACTTTCGTCGACCATACGCTGAGCCGCAGGGCTCGCGGCGACTCGCCAAGTCGCGACTCAAAAACCTTGTTGAGAGGTGAACATGGTTGCTCACGCAACTACAACGTACCTCAAGTGGTCAAAGACTCCTATCACCTTTGACCAGTCGGATCACCCAGCTCACGTTGCTACCCCTGGGCGGCAGGCTTTGGTGGTCGACCCAGTCATCGGAGGCACTCGGTTGCGTAAAGTTCTCATGGATGGTGGCAGTGGTTTGAACATTCTGTATGCTGATACCCTCCAGGGGATGGGCATTCCGATGTCCCTACTCAGTGAAAGCAACATGCAGTTCCATGGAGTCATCCCAGGGAAGAAGGCAAAATCACTCGGGCAGATTGCTTTCGATGTGGTTTTTGATGATTCGAAGATTTTTCGCAAGGAAAAGTTGACGTTTGAAGTGGTAGATTTTCACAGTGCCTATCATGCTATTCTGGAAAGACCGGCATATGCTCGTTTCATGGCCCACCCATGTTATGTGTACCTTAAGCTGAAGATGCCCGGACCCAAAGGCATGATTACCGTCACCGAAAATAGGCAGAGAGCAGAGGAATGCCTCCAGAAGGGATCCAAGATTGCTGATGAGCAGATGGCAGTGGTAGAACTGGAAGAGTATAAGAAAAATGCTGATCCGAGTGATTTACTCCGTTGCAAGAAGCCTGCTTCTGAATCCGCATTTCAGTCGGCTGGCCAAACGGAACCAGTTCACATCCAACCGGAGGATCCCACAGCTGCTCCGATCCACATCTCAACGACACTCGATGGCAAATAGGAAGCCGCGCTCATCCAGTTCCTCCGTGAGAACTGGGACATCTTCGCATGGAAACCATCAGACATGCCAGGTGTACCCAGGGGGCTGGTTGAGCACCGTTTGCGTGTCGACTCCAAGGCCAAACCTATCAAAGAGCATCTCCGTCGTTCCGCCGCGGAGAAGAGGAAGGCGATTGGCGAGGAAGTGGCTCGGCTCTTAGCAGCTGAGTTCATACGCGAGATATACCACTCCGAGTGGCTCGCCAATGTCGTCACGGTCCCCAAGAAGGATAATTCACTCCGCATGTGTATTGGCTTCAAGCATATCAATCGGGCCTGCCCAAAAGATCATTTTCTGCTCCCTCGCATCGATCAGATAGTCCACTCGACTGCGGGGTGTGAGTGTTTGTCTTTTCTGGATGCGTATTCCTGATACCATCAGATCCGACTGTATGGGCCAGATGAAATAAAAACTGCCTTCATCACCCCGTTTGGGTGTTTTTGCTATGTCACTATGCCATTCGGCTTCAAAAACGCTGGCGCCACATTCGATGCGCATGATCCAGAAGTGCCTGCTCACTCAGATCAGTCAGAATGTGGAGGCTTATATGGATGATATTGTGGTCAAATCACGTAAAGGTTCCAACCCGCTGACTGATCTCGCTGAAACCTTTGCCAATTTGAGAAGATATGACATTAAGCTGAATCCGTCCAAGTGCACATTCAGAGTACCCGGAGGCAAGTTACTCGGTTTCCTCGTTTTCGAACGAGGGATAGATGCCAATCCCGAGAAGATTAGTGCAATTCTTCGAATGAAACGCCCTGTGCGTGTGCATGACGTTCAGAAGCTCACAGGCTGTCTCGCTGCACCAAGTCGGTTCATTTGTCGTCTCGGTGAAAAGGCACTGCCTCTTTACCGACTAATGAAAAGTCTGATAAGTTCGAGTGGACTCCCGAAGCCGAAGCAGCGTTTGGGGAGCTCAAAGCCCTGCTTTCCACCCAGCCGGTGCTTGCTGCTCCGAACAGCAAAGAGCCTCTACTCTTATACATTGCAGCTACTGGTCAGGTTGTCAGCACAGTGCTTACAATTGAACGAGAAGAAGAAGGCAAGGCTTATAAAGTTCAACGACCAGTGTATTATATCTCTGAAGTTCTGACCCCGTCCAAGCAGAGGTATCTGCATTATCAGAAGCTTGTTTACGGAATTTACTTGACCGTGAAGAAAGTTGCACATTATTTCCAAGACCATTCAGTTTCAGTTGTCACTGATGCTCCGTTATCTGAAATCATGAACAATCGAGATGCAAATGGTCGAGTGGCTAAGTGGGGAATTGAAATTCTCCCTCTGGATATCAAGTTTGAAGCGAAGAAGGCGATCAAATCTCAAGCGCTTGCAGATTTCTTGGCCAAGTGGATTGAACAGCAACAACCGACTCAAGTTCACTCAAAGCACTGGACTATGTTCTTCGATGGGTCTAAAATGTTGAATGGCTCCGGTGTCGGAGTGGTCCTAGTGTCTCTAAGAGGTGATAAACTCAGTTATGTCCTCCAGATTCACTTTGATTCCTCCAATAATGAAGCTGAGTATGAAGCACTCCTCTACGGGTTGGGTATGGCTATCTCACTCGGCGTCCGCTGCCTGATGGTCTACGGTGACTCGGATTTGGTGGTCAATCAGGTGATGTAGGAGTGGGATGTCAAGAACCCTACCATGACTGGATACTGCAATGCAGTGAGGAAGTTAGAGAGAAAGTTTGAGGATTTGGAGCTTCACCACATTCCCCGAATCAAGAATCAAGCAGCGGACGATCTGGCAAAAATCAATTCCACTCGGAAGCCTATCCCCAGCAACGTGTTTCTTGAGCATCTCCATTCCCCATCAGTGCAAGAGGATCCTTTCACTGAGGAACCTCCCCAAGCGATAAGTCCTACTAATCCGACTGAGATCGAGGTCCCAGCAGTCATTGACCTGGTTATGGAGATCCTAGTAATCACCCTCAACTGGACAGTGTCGTACATAGCATATCTGCTCAGGCAGGAACTTCCATAAGATGAAGTTGAAGCACGACAGATTGTCCGCAGATCCAAGGCTTTCAGAGTGATAAATGGACAGCTCTATAGAGAGAGTGTTACTGGCGTAGCTCAGCGATGCATTTCTCCGGAAGAGGGTCGACTGATTTTGGATGAGATCCACTCGGGGACCTGTGGTCACCATGCGTCCTCTCGGACAATCGTGGCCAAAGCATACCGAGCCGGATTTTAGTGGCCGCGGGCCAATGAAGCTGCAAAGGAAATCGTTCAGCGGTGTGAAGGATGCCAGTTCTACGCAAACATGTCCCATAAACCTGCATCTGCCCTAAAGACCATTCCACTCGTCTGACCGTTTGCTGTGTGGGGTTTGGACTTGGTTGGGCCGCTCAGGACCGGCAGAAGTGGCTTCACTCACCTGTTGGTGGCAGTCGACAAATTCACTAAGTGGATCGAAGCCAAGCCTATTAAGAAGTTAGATTCAAAGACAACCATCAGATTCCTGAGAGAATTGATATTCATATACGGAGTCCCGCATAGTGTTATCCTGGACAATGGCTCGAACTTCGATTCAGAAGAGTTCAGAAACTTTTGCGCCTCCCAAGGCACTCGGGTCGACTACGCATCCGTTGCGCACCCGCAGTCGAAGGATCAAGCTGAGAGGGCGAACGAACTTATCCTCCAAGGATTGAAGCCCCGACTCATGCGCGACCTTGAGCATGCAACTGAAGCCTGGTGACTGAATTTCCATCTGTTCTATGGGGTTTAAGGACGACTCCGAACTGGTCTACTGACCACACTCCTTTCTTCATGGTGTACGGAGTTGAAGCAGTGTTGCCTAGTGATCTCTTCCATAATGCACCTCGAGTGGAACTCTAATCAGAGGCTGAGGCAGAACAAGCACGGCAGGACGCTATTGATCTTTTGGAAGAAGAACGTGAGATGGCCCTGATACGGTCGACTGTTTATCAGCAGGATCTTCGTCGATTCCACGCCAGGAATGTCAAAGGTCGAGCATTTCAAGAAGGAGATCTCATGCTCCAAGTGGACCATCAGCGACCTCACAAGCTTGCCCCCGCATGGGAAGGCCCCTTCATCGTCAACAAGGTGCTGCACAACGGGGCCTACCACCTCTACAACCTCGTGAAGAAGATCGACGAGCCACGCGCTTGGAATGCAGATCTTCTTCGTCGATTTTATACCCAGCACTCGGATTGTCGAGATGTAATAAGAGTACCTTTTTGTTTATCAAGACATGACTCCTGCAGTCCCATGCCGATTTCCTTCGCTTAAGCGTGTGTTCAAAACCCCCAGTGGGTGACTTAGCAACGAAACCTGTTTTCGCCTAAGTTAAAAAAACTACTTCGAGTGGAGAGCATCCCTCCCACTTGGGGGCTTAGCCGCGAACCAGTTTCGCCTAAGTTAAAAAAACTACTTCGAGTGGAGAGCATCCCTCCCACTCGGGGGCTTAGCCGTGATACCTCCATTTTGCATCATGTTTTCTTACTGTTATTTATATTTTTTATGTATAATAATACTTTTTGGAGTAATTCTAATACCTTTTCCCTCATAATATGCAAGATTCACACAAAGAGGGGGAATACCGGCAGCTGGAATTCTGGACCTGGAAAAGCTACGTCAGGCCACCTGTTATGCACAACTCCAAATGAGCTGAAACTTTACGGAGATTTTTTATGGTATATATAAGAAATATTGGAGCCAATAAGTACCAGAGGGGGCCCACCAGGTGGGCAAAACCCACCTAGGCGCCACCCGGGGAGCCCAGGCGCGCCCTGGTGGGTTGTGCCCTCCTCGGCCCACCTTCGGTGCCCCACTTCTGGTATATAAGTCATTTTGACCTAGAAAAAATAGGGGGTTTACTTTTGGGACGAAGCGCCGCCGTCTCGAGGCGGAACATGGGCAGGAGCACTTTTGTCCTCCGGCGGAGCGATTCCGCCGGGGGAACTTCCCTCCCGGAGGGGGAAATCATCGTCATCATCATCACCAACAACTCTCCCATCTTGGGGGGGGGGGGGCAATCTCCATCAACATCTGCAACAACACCATCTCCTCTCAAACCCTAGTTCATCTCTTGTGTTCAATCTTTGTACCGAAACTATAGATTGGTGCTTGTGGGCGACTAGTAGTGTTGATTCATCTTGTAGTTGATTAGTATATGGTTTATTCGGTGGAAGATTATATGTTCAGATCCATTATGCTATTTAATACCCCTCTGATCTTGAGCATGATTATCATTTGTGAGTAGTTACTTTTGTTCTTGAGGTCACGGGAGAAATCTTGTTGCAAGTAATCATGTGAACTTGATATGTGTTCGATATTTTGATGGTATGTATGTTGTGATTCCCTTAGTGGTGTCATGTGAACGTCGACTACATGGCACTTCACCTTATTAGGGCCTAAGGGAATGCATTGTGGAGTAGTTATTAGATGATGGGTTGCGAGAGTGACAAAAGCTTAAACCCTAGTTTATGCGCTATTCCGTAAGGGATTGATTTGGATCAAAAAGTTTAATGCTATGGTTAGATTTATTCTTAATACTTTTCTCATAGTTGTGGATGCTTGCAAGGGGGTTAATCATAAGTAGGAGGCTTGGTCAAGTAAGAACAACACCTAAGCACCGGTCCACCCACATATCAAATTATCAAAGTAGCGAACACAAATCAAACCAACATGATGAAAGTGACTAGATGAAATTCCCGTGTACCCTCAAGAACGCTTTGCTTATCATAAGAGACCGTTTTGGCCTGTCCTTTGCCTCAAAAGGATTGGGCTACCTTGCTGCACTTTTGTTACCATTACCGTTACTTGCTCGTTACAAAATTATCTTGCTATCAAACTACTCGTTACTTATAATTTCAGTGCTTGCAGAGAAATACCTTGCTGAAAACTACTTGTCATTTCCTTCTGCTCCTCATTGGATTCGACACTCTTACTTATCGAAAGGACTACGATTGATCCCCTATACGTCTATACATCTTTGAAAGGTAGCATGTGCATTCCACCTTCACTTGTCCTTTTGGAACTTATTCTTATAGACGTATGCCTTTTGGTTTATGTAATGCACCTGCTACCTTTCAAAGATGTATGAGTGCTATATTCTCTGATTTTTGTGAAAAGATTGTTGAGGTTTTCATGGATGATTTTTCCGTTTACGGAACTTCTTTTGAATATTGCTTGAGTAACCTTGATCAAGTTTTGCAGAGATGTGAGCAAACTAATTTCGTCTTGAATTGGGAGATGTGTCACTTTATGGTTAATGAAGGTATTGTCTTGGGACATAAAATTTCCAAACGAGGTATTTAGGTGGATAAAGCTAAAGTTGATGCAATTGAGAAAATGCCATGTACTAAAGATATCAAAGGTTTTCGTAGTTTCCTCAGTCATGCTGGTTTCTATACGAGGTTTATTAAAGACTTCTCTAAAATTTCTTGGCCTCTTACAAATCTTTTACAAAAGGACGTTCCATTTGTTTTTGATGATGATTGTGTAGAAGCCTTTGAAACACTTAAGAAAGCCTTGATTTCTGCACCTACTGTTCAACCACCTGATTAGAACTTGCCTTTTAAAATTATGTGTGATGGTAGTGATTATGCTGTTGGTGCTGTTCCAGGACAGAGAGTTGATAAGAAACTAAATGTTATTCATTATGCTAGTAAAACTCTAGACACTGCTCAACGAAATTATGCTACTACTGAAAAGGAATTCTTAGAAGTGGTGTTTGCCTGTGATAAATTTTGATCTTACATTGTTGATTCTAAAGTAACTGTTCACACCGATCATGCTTCTATAAAATATCTTATGGAAAAGAAAGATTCTAAACCTAGACTTATTAGGTGGGTTCTTTTGCTACAAGAATTTGACTTACATATCACTGATAGAAAAGGAGCTGAGAACCCCGTAGTTGATAATTTGTCTAGGTTAGAAAATATTCTTGATGACCCACAACCTATTATTGATAGCTTTCCTGATGAACAATTAGCTGCAATAAATGTCTCTCATAACACTCCGTGATTTGCTGACTATGCAAATTACATTGTTGCTAAATACATACCACCTAGCTTCACATACCAACAAATGAAAAAGTTCTTCTATGATTTAAGACATTACTTTTGGGATGACCCACATATTTATAAAGGAGTAGATGGTATTATTAGACGTTGTGTACCTGAGCATGAACAGGGACAAATCCTACGAAAATGTCACTCCGAAGCTTATGGAGGACATCATGCGGGAGATAGAACTGCTCATAAGGTATTACAATCTGGTTTATATTGGCCTACTCTCTTCAAGGATGCCCGTAAGTTTGTTTTATCTTGTGATGAATGTCAAAAAATTGGTAATATTGGTAAGCGTCAGGAAATGCCTATGAATTATTCTCTTGCTATTGAACCATTTGATGTTTGGGGATTTGATTACATGGGACCTTTTCCTTCCTCTAATGGGTACACACATATTTTGGTTGCTGTTAATTATGTTACTAAGTGGGTAGAGGCTATTCCAACTAGTAGTGCTGATCATAACACCTCTATTAAAATGCTTAAGGAAGTTATTTTCCCAAGGTTTGGAGTCCCTAGATATTTAATGACTGATGGTGGTTCACATTTTATTCATGGTGCTTTCCGTAAAATGCTTGCTAAGTATGATGTTAACCATAGAATTGCATCACCTTATCATCCTCAGTCTAGTGGTCAAGTTGAACTTAGGAATAGAGAAATAGAATTAATTTTACAAAAGACTGTCAATAGGTCCCGGAAGAATTGGTCTAAGAATTAGATGATGCACTTTGGGCTTATAGAACAACATATAAAAAATCCTATGGGTACGTCTTCTTATAAAATGGTTTATGGAAAAGCTTGTCATTTGCCTCTTCAGTTAGAACATAAAGCATATTGGGCAATTATAGAACTCAACTATGATTTCAAACTTGCCGGTGAAAAGAGGTTATTTGATATTAGCTCACTGGATGAATGGAGAACCCAAGTTTATGAAAATGTCAAGTTATTTAGAGAAAAAGTTAAAATATGGCATGATAAAAGAATCCAAAAGCGTGAGTTCAAAGTTGGAGAATATGTTCTTTTGTACAACTCTCGTTTCAGATTCTTTGCAGGAAAACTCCTCTCCAAATGGGAAGGACCCTATGTTATTGAGGAGGTTTATCGATCGGGAGCCATCAAAATAAATAATGCTGAAGGTACTAACCCGAAGGTTGTCAATGGGCAAAGAATAAAACATTATATCTCAGGTACGCCCATTAATGTTGAAAGCAATATTATCCAAACTATAACACCGGAAGAACACATAAAGGAAACCTTTCGGAACACTCCAGAATCATTAAAAAGAGGAGGTACGTGATACGGTAAGTAAACCGACTCCGAAAAATCCGCAAATTTTTTTTTGTCAGTTTTGGAATATTTTAAAAATTAGGAAAATAAGAAACTACTAGGAAGGTGACCCAGGTGGGTATAAGCCATTAGGGTGCGCCTGGCTTGCCAGGCGCGCCCAGGTGGGTTGTGCCCACCTCGGGTACCTTCCGTACTCCGTTTTTCTTCCGTTCGCTTGTTTCCCAAGATAAAAAATCTTTATATACCCCCCGAACCTATTGACCACCGTATCGTGGAGAAATCTTCTGTTTTCTTTTCTCGCTGTTTTCCTGACAGATCTGAAAATATGTCATCCCAAGACTCGGAGGGGTGAGAGATATGTTGCCGATTATATCGAAAACCCCAAGGTTTATGGGGATGTGGAACACTATAGCTGGACTTCGGAGGAAGAAGAAGATTATGATCCTAAAAGGGAGGAGGAGACAAGCTCACATGGAGCTGAAGTTCCATTGCCTCAACCTGGGGACATGCACGTGGAATTCAAGAATTCAAGTTTCCCCAGCAAAGTAAAGAAACCTAAGGTCCACTTTATCCCTTTTCGTCTCTTGCAGGAAAACAAGCAAGATTTATGCAAAAAGGTATTGGAGCTTGAGCAGGAGATCAGTGTGAAGGAGAAACATTCCATCCTCAAGCGTAAGCTAAGGAAGAAGGATAAGATCGCTACTTCATCACCACCACCTCCTTCTTCATCACCAAAGGAGACTTGAGTAATCAGGTATGGGCACTCCCCTTGGCTTGTGCCAAGCTTGGGGGAGGTGCCCCGGTATCGGGTTACCTCCACTATCTTTTGCCTTTACTTATGTTAGTTAGATCCATAGTTATCTTTTGCTTTAGATGAATAAAAGTTTAGTTCGATCCTTTCTTTTTGAGAGTTTGCTTAGTGATCTATCTTTGTAATCATGTGCGAGATATATAATAAAGTTTAGTTTGAGTTTTGTTTTCTTTACTTTCATGTTCAATAAAAATAAAGGAAATAAATGAAAAAGATCATATGCTAATCTTATGGTAAGTAATGCCATCAGATAAGGAAGAGTATAAATATAAAAGTTTATTGGAGATTGACAAACATAGCATTGGTCAATGATGCAATTCATGAAAGAATTAATAAGGGAAGAGAAGATTCACATGCAAATACACTCTCTTGGACATCTTTTGTGATTGTGAGCCCCCATCAAAATATTATGCCAAAATTGTTGATGTTGGACAAGGAAGACAACGTAATGATTTATGTTTGTTCATATTCACGTAGAAGTTATATTGTCATAGATCCTTTAACATGTGGTGCTTGCCCCCCATCTTTGTTAGCCAAAATTTCCGCACTAAGTAGAGATACTACTGGTGCATCCAAAATCCTTAAACCCAAATCTTATTTTGAGAGTCCACCATACCTACCTATGGATTGAGTAAGATCCTTCAAGTAAGTTGTCATCGGTGCAATAAGGCAATGAAAATTTAGTGTAAGAGAAAATTGATCGTTGTACAAACTTGTGATGGCAAAGTATAAAAGTGACAAACTGCATAATAAAGGTTGCTAGTATAAGGGGCAATATAACATGACATTCTTTTGCACTGATAGATTGAGCATACGAACCAAAAAGCGGATGGCAACCTCTGCTTCCCTCTGCGAAGGGGCTATCTTTTACTTTTATGTATTTACTTTCATGCAAGAGTCAAAGTATTTCTCTCTATTCCTTTTTATTTTCTCTTTTTGCAAGCATCATGTGGTGAGGAAATATCTAGGCACATATATGGGTAGCATGAGTTATTATTATTTTTTGACTGGGAACTATAGGGTAAAAACCCCACAGCATATCAAAAGCTTTATTAAAAGGAGTTCACAAATACAACGGGAGGATTACAAGGGGTAATCAAACTAACCTAAAGAATAAAGAAACAAAACAGAAGATTACAAAACAAGGGCCTCAAGGAGGCAGAAAAGAAACCCATCTCAGGAGCTCATCCTTGTAGGCAGCTTTCACTCTATATTGCATCAAACTGATATCATGAATGAAAGCACATCTCCATTTATTAAACCTAGTTCTCTCATGCCTGAAGACTTTAGCATTCCTGATGATCCATATATTCCAGCATGCAATAAAAACCACTTCAGTGAAGAAGGGCTTCCCAAAGCTTCTTCTATCGTTGATAACCAAATCAGCCATGGAGTCACCACATGACCAATCAACTTGCAAATAATTCCATACTCTGATACTGAAATTGCAATTGAAAAACAAATGATCTCTAGTTTCCCTAGCCTGCAAAGGGCAAAGAACACAATTTACCCCATCATCCAGATGCCATTGCCTCCTCTCCACCATGTCCTTTGTGTTTAATCTGCCTATAATGAGCATCCAAGCAAAAACCTTGGTTTTCATTGTACAAGAGGACTTCCAAATCCAAGAGGTCAAGGGGTTAAAGGACTCTGATGCAAAAGTATGGGAGTAAAACATCTTTGGTTTGTATCCCTTGGAAGTGCCATGCCAAAGCCAGACATCCTTGGACCCAGGTGTTGTATTGTGGCCTTCCATCATAGACTGTAGAATGGTCAGATCATCAAAAGCTTGGGCAGACAAAGGAAGATGGAAGTGCTGGAACACGTCTTGTGAGTCAAAAAACTCTTTAACAGTGATCCAAGGGTCCTTAGCATATGAAAAGAGCCTAGGGAATTTGTATTGAAGAGTAGAAACATGTTGATCAAGCTGCCAGTTGTCTGACCACATGAGGGTAGTGTCTCCCTCATTTATCTACACCCAAGAGCACTCTCTGAAGCTTTGCATGATCTTACATATATCTTTCCACCAGAAAGAGCCACAATAGAAGTTCCCTGGGGCACCCTGCCATGATAGTAAGAGTCCCAGATTAAAGACACTCAAGGAAGATCCTTCTTATTGAGAAAGTTATTTGCATGTTTGAGCAGAAGAGCTACATTCTGAACACCAAGGCTAAGAATACCAAGACCTCCCTTGTTTTTTGGCCTACAAATAAGGTCCCAAGTAGCAAGGGAAGGAGCAGGCTCACCCCTATGTTTCCTCCAGAGGCATTGCCTCTGAATTCTTTCCAATTGCTTCAAAATTCCAGTTGGAACAGCCAAACTGCAAAGGAAAAAATGGGCATAGAAGACAAGGCAGAGTTCAAAAACTGCAATCTTTCTCCTTGATTTAAAAAAGAGGAGCTAGCTGTCATTCTTCTCTCCATGCAGTCCACCAATGGCATAAAATCAACCATTCTTGGCCTTGTAGTTCCCACAGGCAGCCCAAGATAAGTAAAAGGCATTTTCCAATCTAACACCCAAAAGCAGCAGCTAATTCAGTCATCAGAGCAGATTCCACATTGATTGGTATAATAAAGGATTTGTGATAGTTCACATCAAGACCAGTGGACACAGAGAAAACCTGCAGCATGTCCTTCAGAGCAACAAGTTGATCCTTGTCAGCAGGCAAAATAATCAGTGTGTCATCAACATACTGAATCACAGGGTAATCTTGGTCATGACAAGGTATGGGCAGGTGAAGGATGCCTCTTCTAAACATGTCATTAATGACAGTCTGCAAAAGATCAGCAGCTAGGACAAAAAGAAGGGGGGAGACAGGATCCCCCTGTCTAACTCCCTTTTTGCAGATGAACTTCCTACCAGGAACTCCATTCAGCAAAACAGATGAGGTACCTGTGGACAATAGCTGCTTCATCCAAAGAATCCACTTCTCATTGAAACCCTTATATCTCAAAATTTGAACTATAGCCTCATGCTCTAGGGAATCAAAAGCCTTCTCAAAATCCAGTTTAAGTATTACAATTGGTCTCTTGGACTGGTGACACTGGTGCAAATACTCAAAAGTCCATCCAATGCAATCCTGAATTGTTCTGCTTTTTATGAAACCATACTGGTTCTTGTGAACACACTGCATAATCACCTCTTGAAACCTATTAGCCGCCATCTTAGATAGAATCTTAAGACCCATTCCAGTTAAGGAGATAGGTCTAAAATCTCCCACCTCTTCAGGTGAGAGTTTTTTAGGCACCAGAGTGATATATGAGTCATTAATATTTTCCAGCTTAGCAGAGCCATCAAAGAAAGCCTGGGCCAGCTCATAAAAATCCTTAGAAATTATGTGCCAGCACTTCTTAAAGAACAAACCATTAAACCCATCAGGACCTGGGGCTTTATCCACAGGCATATGCTTGACAACATTGTCCATTTCCTCCTTCTCAAAAGGCTTAGTTAGAATATCTAAACCCTCCACTGGAGTAATGAGGGAGGAGAGGTCAAAACCCATGACAATTCCCCTGGAAGAACCCATTCTGTTTTTAAAACAATTCCAGATAATACCCTCCATTTGTGAATGGTCAGTGACCACAGTCCCATCAGGCAACTTTAAACTGGCAATGGAATTCCTTCTGTGTCTCTCAGTAGCCATAGCATGAAAAAACTTTGTATTCTCACCACCCACTTTAATGTACTTGATAGTACATCTTTTCTTCCAATAAAGAAATTGGAGGTGAAGCAACTTCTCCACATGGACCTTAACCACTTTTCTGAAATTGGATTCATGTCTATAGAGTGGCCTGTATTTCTCAAGCTCATCCAAGAGCACAATAACATTATTACATTTACAGACCAGGGTTTTCAGTTTGTAAATGTTCTTTTGCCACCTCTTAAGGCACATTCTTAAGGACTTAAACTTATCAGCTATCCTAGCAGTGATATGTCCCTTCCTGGATTGTTTTTGCCATGAAGAATCAACACAATCCATAAAACCATCTAACTCAAGCCAATAATTCTCAAACCTAAAGAGGTTAGACTTGGGAATAGAAGTTTTAATGGTAACCACCCAAGGCACATGATCAGATGCAGTTTTGGCAATAGGTAGCACCTCAGTCATAGAGATATCCAATCAACAAAGGTGAAAAACCAGTCCAGCTGCTCAAGAAGTGTAATATCCTGCATGTTTGACCAAGTGTAAGATCTACCGTTGATAGGTAACTCCAAGAGGACCAAGTGCCCAATTATTTCATTGAAGATGAACATGTCATTCAAATCACCACCAGGTAAGTTTCTATTATCCAAGGATCTCAAAAAATTAAAATCCCCTAGCAGCAAGCAATTTTCATCCACAGGAATATTCAGGTGATACAACCTGTTGACAAAATTATCCCTGGCTTCCCCCTGGCAAGGGCCATAAACAGCCACTAAAGTCCATCTCTCATTGTTTTGCCTGGAAAAAAACTCAATCACCACTGCAAATTGCTGGACTTCAAATAAAGTCCCATCAAAGACGGAGGAGTTCCAAACAACAAGAATTCCACCAGAGGCCCCCAAAGAAGGTGAGAAGGCAAAACTATCAAATCTCTTAGGACAGAAACTTTTAATTGCTCCGGAATCAAAAGAGGTGCATTTAGTTTCGTGTAAGCAAGCAATAGCACAGTGACTTTCATCAATTTTTTGTCTAACAACTCTTTGTCTATTCTCAGAATTTAAACCCCTGACATTCCAGCACAAAACATTCCAGCTTCTACATTGGGTACTCATTAATAAATATCTTTAACAGGTCCACAAACCATATGACACACAATGCCATATGTCCAAAATGCACAGATAAGTCTGAACCAACATTATTACAATGCATAGAACCAGAATATAAAAACCAAAAGCAGAGAGCAAATTTAGGGGCTTGCAAAACCCAGCATAAGTTAAGCATACTATACATGAGTGGCAGCATTTTCAGCATCAGCAGGATCCACCATAAGTGCATCCACAGTGAGAAGCATTGCATCAATTTCCAGCTCCTTCCCGATTGCCTGCAGGTGACTTATGGGAGTAGGTGGTGGAACATTTGCATGTGCAGGGTCGTCGGGCATCTTAGCAGAGAGAGGCTTGGCCTTGGGCTTCTTCCTCTTGGAATGTAAAGCAAGCTCATGGAAAGTGGGCTTAAACCCATCACGCTGGGCCGAGCTTCTGGTGCATCTTCGAACTAAGGTTTCAACGAGAGGCGTTGGCGCCAGAGTCTTGCGGGGCCTCCTTGCTTTTGCACGCACAGAGGGAGAAGTGATAGCATCCTGTGCAGCCCTCTCAGCATCATCAACAAACAGAGCTCGAGCAACAGCTCGAGCAGTTTCCTGCTCCTTCCATGTCAACAGAGGAAGATCATCTTGCCGGAATGCAAAGTCCCAGTTTCTCTTTGATAAAATTATAGGAGACAGAGGCCGAGGCAGCAAGGGTTTTGGCACCTCAAACACAGTAGGTGCATTCAGGAGATTTTCAAAAGAATGCCTCCAAATCATATCAGGGGGCAGGGGCGGCCCAAGGGGAACCGCAACAACAGGTGGATCCAGTACTTCGACCTCAATCACAGGAGGTTGATAGACCACAATTGCCCAGTTGCTAACATCCACCAGATCCTGTTCTACCTCCATCGGATCATCTTGGTTTTCAGGTTCAACCTCCTCAATAAGAATGACAGGAGCAGGAGGCACCTGTTGCTCCACATTAGAGCTTGGCTGAGCAGAGAGGTTAAACGCCATGGATTCTTGATCTTGGACAGCAGGTTGGTCAGCAGGCTCATTCCAGTTTCCCCAATTGTCATCTTCCACTTCATTATGTGCAGGTTCAGGTGGAGGGGGAAGCACATCATTCCAGCCCAGAGCTGGGTACGAAGGCAAAATAAATGGCGGCATCTCCGGGAAGGGCACACCAGGAACTGGATGAGGATTGCCATTGATGGGCATCCAATCCTCATCCTGAGGCATTTGCTCTGCAAAATTTGCACCACGAATATAAAGGGGTGTCGTCCAAGACACCCTAGCCCCTCCCCAAGTTGCAAAATCCATAAACACCACATCCCTTGGCACTAGTATATCTTCTGGAAAGGAAGCAAACACTAAAGTCCGAACAAGGTATGGGTCCTCACTAATCCAATGATGAAATTTCCCAAAGGTGTTGACCGCTGGCTTTATACATTCAGTGTTGCGGAGATCAAGCGGAATCCCCAAGAACATGAGCAATCCTTGACGGAAACCCTGTGCACCCCGAAAAGATTCGCCCTCATCATGCTTCATGAAACGAACAAAACGATCATTGCCAAGGGGCTGGGGTGGCAACTGCAGAAGCGAGAATCTGACTCCTGCATCTCGAAGCACAAAAAGACCGACCGATCGAATCCAAGGCTGAGCAGACTTCACCAAAACCCCATGAGCTTGAAGCCATTGAACAACTTCCTCTCTAGCAGCACCGATCTGATTAGGAGGAGGGATGGGCATTACCTCAGCTAATATGAACTCCTCATGGCAGCGCACAATTGGGGTATGTGGCGTCACAAAGGTCTGAGGCACACAAGCATCTCCACCATCCACAATGTGATGGCCTGCCGGCACATACAGCAAGGGGTCGAGGTGGAAGTTGGCCATCGAAGCAGAGCACCCAGGGCTCGCCGCAGATGGCGAGCACTCCGGCGGAGGAGGGGTTTTAGGCGGCGCGGTCGAAGGTGTCTAGGGACCGGGGCTGATGGAACTAGACGATGGAGTAAATGTGGAAGTGCAAGGGAGGTCCAAGTTTGGTAAAAGATGTGTTAGAGAGCTATCCTCGGAAGTTGCAATGTTACCGGGTTTTGGTTGCCATACCAGACCCAGAATCCGTGCAAACCTATTGCAATCTTTTTTACCATGCCCCTCCCACAGACAAGAATTACAAAGAAGCTTGGATGTGCATGCAGCAGCAAAATGGCCCTTTCTCAAGCACTTTTGACACGTAAAAATTTCCTCAACCATACCCGAAACCAAATTGTCAAAATCTTCCTTTGCTTGCTAAGATGAAGGAATAACAGAGGGCCCAATAGAGTTCACCGGCTCAACCTGGACCGTGGCACGTGCAGTTGATGGCCCAACATGGGTTGACACGTCCACATTTGAAGAACCAACATTCCCGCCCGAGATAGACGGCGTCCGATCCGCCGTGGGAAGCAGATCCCGAACCGTGCCAAATGATATGGAAGGCCTCGTCGACGTCCACCGGAGTTCAGCCGGTGGCGAGGGATGAATGACCACCCTCTCATGCACAGGAAGTGTGTACCCCGCATCTTCAACACTTATAATGCAATTTTGTGTGGCCGGATAACGATAACCACGACAAGCAGGATAATTCTGAAATATTGAGAAAGAAAGCTTCTTGGCAGTGGCATGAGAAGATCTTACCGAAGACTTTGATGGCTTGGAGTGCATAGCCAACAAACTAAGGGCAGCATGACGTTTAGAAGGACTAACAATGATCCACTCAGCATCACATTCCAATTTCCAAAGTTTGAACTCACGGCCCCAATTTGGGCCACCATTCCCCCAAAGATGAAAAAAACATTTAAAATGATCACAAGAGAACGATCGAAGCTTGAGTATGATCATAGCTACGGCCTTGCAAGACACTTGAAAGCCAAAAACCTTATCCTTGATCAAGAAAACCATAAGCTCAATGGCCGAACCTCCAATGGCCGCCTCAAGCGCCGCTGCCACTGAATCTTCGTCCAAACGAAAATCATGGTGACCAAAAGAGACTACCATGGTGAAGAAGCCCGTGTCATCTATGGGGTGCACCGAAAAGCCCATAGATTGAAAAACCTTATCCGCAAAAGCCAAACCCTTGGAGAAGTCCAAGCCAAGGGTGGATCCATCAACAGAACCCATGGAAGATGGGTATGGGAGTGTAGATCTTAGAACGCCGGAGAGATCTAGTGGAGAGGAACGAAAAGTTGGTGGCTAGGGGAGGAGATCATCGGAGGTGGTGGAGATCGCCGGGGCATGGTGGGAGGGGCATGGTGGAGGAGCATGAGTTATTATTGTTGACATCACCCTTGAGGTGAGTATGTTGGGTGGCGAAAACTATAAGCCCCTATCATTCTATGTGTCCTGTTGAAACGTTTTGCTCATGTGTATGTGGTGAGTGTTAGCAATCATAGGAGACTATATGATGGTTGAGTATGTGGACTTTCCAAAAAGGCTCTGATACGTGACCCTTCCTGAAAAGATGATGAATTGTAGTTGCAAAGTTGACTGAGAACATAGTTTGTTAGTTTCCAATAGAGTTTATGCTTTATACTTCGATGTTGTGATGAATGTTACTTGTTCATGAGAAGTTTATGATAAAAGTTCTATGTTAAAGTTTTTTGTTGTTGTAATAATATACATGATGCTTATATGATTGTATTTTGTTTTTATCGACACCTCACTCTCTCTCTAAGCATGTGGACATGTTTTCGATTTCGGTTTTCGCTTGAGGAC
Organism: Triticum aestivum; assembly: GCF_018294505.1. Classification (NCBI taxonomy): domain Eukaryota; kingdom Viridiplantae; phylum Streptophyta; class Magnoliopsida; order Poales; family Poaceae; genus Triticum; species Triticum aestivum. The sequence goes on from NC_057808.1 coordinate 223,458,886, forward strand.
AAGCGAGGTCTATGCTTGGGGGAGATGATACGTCCATTTTGCATCATGTTTACCTACTATTATTTATGATGTTTTTATGCATAATAATGCTTTTTGGTGTAATTCTAATGCCTTTTCTCTCATAATATGCAAGGTTCACACAAAGAGGGAGAATTCCGACAGCTGGAAATCTGGACCTAAAAAAGCTACGTCAGGCTACCTATTCTGCACAACTCCAAATGAGCTGAAACTTCACGAGGAATTTTTAGGGAATATATAAGAAATATTGGAGCCAATAAGTACCAGAGGGGGCCCACCAGGTGGGCACAACCCACCTGGGAGCGCCAGGGAGCCTAGGCGCGCCCTGGTGGGTTGTGCCCTCCTCGGCCCACCTCCGGTGCCCCTCTTCTGGTATATAAGTCATTTTGACCTAGAAAAAAATAAGGAGAGGACTTTTTGGGACGAAGCGCCGCGGTCTCGAGGTGGAACTTGGGCAGGAGCACTTTTGCCCTCCGGCGGAGCGATTCAGCTGGGGAAACTTCCCTCCTAGAGGGGGGAAATCGTCATCATCACCAACAACTCTCCCATCTTGGGGCAGGCAATATCCATCAACATCTTCATCAGCACCATCTACTCTCAAACCCTAGTTCATCTCTTGTGTTCAATCTCTGTACCGGAACTATAGGTTGGTACTTGTGGGTGACTAGTAGTGTTGCTTACATCTTGCAGTTGATTACTATATGGTTTATTTGGTGGAAGATTATATGTTCAGATCCATTATGCTATTTAATACCCCTCTGATCTTGAGCATGATTATCATTTGTGAGTAGTTACTTTTGTTCTTGAGGTCACGGGAGAAATCTTGTTGCAAGTAATCATGTGAATTTTATATGTGTTCAATATTTTGATGGTATGTATGTTGTGATTCCCTTAGTAGTGTCATGTGAACGTCGAATACATGACACTTCACCATATTTGGGGCTAAGGGAATGCATTGCGGAGTAGTTATTAGATGATGGGTTGTGAGAGTGACAGAAGCTTAAACCCTAGTTTATGCCCTATTCCGTAAGGGACCGATTTCGATCCAAAAGTTTAATGCTATGGTTAGAATTTATTCTTAATACTTTTCTCATAGTTGTGGATGCTTGCGAGGGGGTTAATCATAAGTAGGAGGTTTGTTCAAGTAATAACAACACCTAAGCACCGGTCCATCCCACATACAAATTATCAAAGTAGCGAACACAAATCAAACCAACATGATGAAAGTGACTAGATGAAATTCCCGTGTACCCTCAAGAAGGCTTTGCTTACCATAAGAGACCGTTTTGGCCTGTCCTTTGCCTCAAAAGGATTGGGCTACCTTGCTGCGCTTTTGTTACCATTACCGTTACTTGCTCGTTACAAATTATCTTGCCATCAAACTACTCGTTACTTATAATTTCAGTGCTTGCAGACATTACCTTGCTGAAAAGTGCTTGTCATTTCCATCTGCTCCTCGTTGGGTTCGACACTCTTACTTATCCAAATGACTATGATTGATCCCTTATACTTGTGGGTAGTTTTTTAACTTAGGCGAACTGGTTCGCGGCTAAGCCCCCGAGTGGGAGGGATGCTCTCCACTCGGAGTAGTTTTTTTAACTTAGGCGAAACTGGTTCGCGGCTAAACCCCCGGGTGGGAGGGATGCTCTCCACCCGGAGTAGATTTTTTAACTTAGGCGAAACTGGTTCGCGGCTAAGCCCCCGAGTGGGAGGGATGCTCTCCACTCGGAGTAGTTTTTTAACTTAGGCGAAACTGGTTCGCGGTTAAGCCCCCGAGTGGGAGGGATGCTCTCCACTCGGAGTAGTTTTTTAACTTAGGCGAAACTATATTCCACCTAGCTGAAATATTGAAGCTTCTGGATGCAGGTATAATCTATCCTATAGCTGATAGTAGATGGATAAGTCCCGTTCATTGTGTCCCCAAGAAGGGAGGTATTACTGTTGTTCCTAATGATAAAAATGAACTTATTCCACAAAGAATTGTCACTGGCTATAGAATGGTAATTGATTTTAGAAAATTTAAAGCAACTAGAAAAGATCATTACCCTCTACCTTTTATCGATCAAATGCTAGAAAGACTATCAAAGCACACACACTTTTGTTTCCTTGATGGATATTCTGGTTTTTCTCAAATACCTGTTTCACAACCTGATCAAGAGAAAACCACCTTCACTTGTCCTTTTGGAACTTATGCTTATAGATGTATGCCTTTTGGTTTATGTAATGTACCTGCTACCTTTCGAAGATGTATGACTGCTATATTCTCTGATTTTTGTGAAAAGATTGTTGAGGTTTTCATGGATGATTTTTCCGTTTACGGAACTTCTTTTGATGATTGCTTAAGCAACCTTGATCGAGTTTTGCAGAGATGCGAGCAGACTAATCTTTTCTTGAATTGGGAGAAGTGCCAATTTATGGTTAATGAAGGTATTGTCTTGGGACATAAAATTTCTGAACGAGGTATTAAGGTGGATAAAGCTAAAGTTGATGAAATTGAGAAAACGCCATGTCCTAAAGATATCAAAGGTATTCGGACTTTCCTCGGTCATGCTGGTTTCTATAGGTGATTTTTTAAAGACTTCTCTAAAATTTTTAGGCCTCTTACAAATCTTTTACAAAAGGATGTTCCATTTATTTTTTATGATGATTGTTTAGAAGCCTTTGAAACACTTAAGAAAGCCTTAATTTCTGCACTTATTGTTCAAACGCCTGATTGGAACTTGCCTTTTGAAATTATGTGTGATACTAGTGATTATGCTATTGGTGTTGTTCTAGGACAAATACTTGATAAGAAAATAAATGTTATTCATTATGCTAGTAAAACTCTAGGTAGTGCCCAACGCAATTATGCTACTACTGAAAAAGAATTTTTAGGAGTTGTGTTTGCTTGTGACAAATTTAGATCTTACATTGTTGATTCTGAAGTGACTGTTCACACCGATCATGTTGCTATAAAATATATTATGGAAAAGAAAGATGCTAACCCTAGACTTATTAGGTGGGTTCTTTTGCTACAAGAATTTGATTTACATATTACTGATCGAAAAGGAGCTGAGAACCCCGTTGCTGATAACTTGTCTAGGTTAGAAAATATTCTTGATGACCCACAACCTATTAATGATAGTTTTCCCGATGAACAATTAGCTGCAATAAATGTTTCTCATAACACTCCTTGGTTTGCTAATTATGCTAATTATATTGTTGCTCAATATATACCACCTAGCTTCACTTACCAACAAAAGAAAAAAATTCTTCTACGATTTAAGACATTACTTTTGGGATGACCCACATCTTTATAAAGAAGGAGTAGATGGTATTATTAGACGTTGTGTACCCAAGCATGAGCAGGGACAAATCCTACGGAAATGTCACTCCGAAGCTTATGGAGGATATCATGCGGGAGATAGAACTTCTCACAAGGTATTGCAATCTGGTTTTTATTGGCCTACTCTTTTCAAGGATGCCCGTAAGTTTGTTTTATCTTGTGATGAATGTCAAACAATTGGAAATATTGGTAAGAGTCAAGAAATGCCTATGAATTATTCATTTGCTATTGAACCATTTGATGTTTGGGTTTTTTATTACATGGGACCTTTTCCTTCCTCTAATGGGTACACTCATATTCTGGTTGCTGCTGATTATGTTACTAAGTGGGTAGAAGCTATTCCAACTAGTAGTGCTGATCACAACACCTCTATTAAAATTCTTAAGGACGTTATTTTCCCAAGGTTTGGAGTCCCTAGATATTTAATGACTGATGGTGGCTCACACTTTATTCATGGTGCTTTCCATAAAATGCTTGCTAAGTATGATATTAACCATAGAATTGCATCACCCTATCATCCTCAGTCTAGTTGTCAAGTTGAACTTAGCAATAGAGAAATAAAGTTGATATTACAAAAACTGTTAATAGGTCCCAAAAGAATTGGTCTAAGAAATTAGATGATGCACTTTGGGCCTACAGAACAGCATATGAAAATCCTATGGGTATGTCTCCTTATAAAATGGTTTATGGAAAAGATTGTCATTTGCCTCTTGTGTTAGAACATAAAGCATATTGGGCAATTAAAGAACTCAACTATGATTTCAAACTTGCCGGTGAAAAGAGGTTATTTGATATTAGCTCGTTAGATGAATGGAGAACCCAAGCTTATGAAAATGCCAAGTTATTTAAAGAAAAAGTTAAAAGATGGCATGACAAAAGAATCCAAAAGCGTGGGTTCAAAGTTGGAGAATATGTTCTTTTGTACAACTCTCATTTTAGATTCTTTGCAGGAAAACTCCTCTCCAAATGGGAAGGACCCTACGTTATCGAGGAGGTTTATCGACCTGGAACCGTCAAAATAATTAATGCCGAAGGTACCAACCCGAAGGTTGTCAATGGGCGAAGAATAAAACATTATGTCTCAGGTACGCCCATTAATGTTGAAAGCAATATTATCCAAACTATGACACTGGAAGAACACATAAAGGAAACCTTCCGGAACACTCCAGAATCGTGAAAAATAGGAGGTACGTGATACGGTAAGTAAACGGACTCCGAAAAATTCGCAAATATATTTTCTGTCAGTTTTGGAATATAACAAAAATTAGGAAAATAAGAAACAACCAGGAAGGCAACCCTGGTGGGCACAAGACACCAGGGCACGTCAGGGCCCCCTGGCACGCCCTGGTGGGTTGTGTCCACCTCGGGTACCTTTCGGACTCCGTTTTCTTCCGCTTGCTTGTTTCCCAAGATAAAAAAAATCTTTATATACCCCCCGAACCTATTGACCACCGTATTGCGGAGAAATCTTCTGTTCTTTCTTGCAGTTTTCCTGGCAGATCTGAAAATATGTCATACCAAGACTCGGAGGGTGAGAGCTATGTTGCTGTTTTATCGCAAACCCTAAGGTTTTTTGGGATGTGGAGCACTATCGCTAGACTTCGGAGGAAGAAGGAGACTATGATCCTAAAGGGGAGGAGACAAGCTCGGACGAAGTTGAAGTTCCATTGCCTCAACCTGGGGACATGCATGTGGAATTTAAGAAGTCAAGTCTCCCTAACAAAGTAAAGAAACCTAAGGTCCAATTTATCCCTTCTCGTCTCTTGCAGGAAAACAAGCAAGAATTATGCAAAAGGATAGTAGAGCTCGAGCAGGAGATCGGTGACTTAAAGCCTAAGGATGGTAATTTTACTCGTGGGTATGGGTACCCGCGGATACCGTACCCGCATGGGCAGGGTATGGGCACAATTTTATACCCATGGGTAGTACCCATACCCTACCCGTTAAGTCATGGGTAGGGCACGGGTATAGCCTTGTACCCATGGATATACCCATATACCCTATTCGTTTATACTGACACGTGTACCTTACTTGTGAAGTGTGTCGTGAAATTGTGAACCTATGTTTAAGTTGTCACCAATCGTCAATTTGAATTGAGATAATTGTTATGTACTCATCTATTTGTTATTAAGCTGAGATAAATATTTTTTTGGTCAAATGTGATATCGATGAATGTGAAATTGTGAATAACTTGTGTACTATTTGATCTACCAGTTGGGCACCCAATGGGTATGGGTATCCGTCGGGTATGGGTACGAGTAAAGTTTCATACCCGTGGGTACGAGTATGGGTAGAATTTTGGACCCGTTAACTACACGGGTATGGGTATGGTATTGCTCTACCCGCCCCATACCCTACCCATCGTCATCCTGTTAAAGGAGGAGAACTCCATCCTCAAGCGTAAGCTAAGGAAGAAAGACAAACCCTCTACTTCATCACCACCGCCTCCCTCTTCATCACCAAAGGAAACTTGAGTATAGGGTATGGGCACTCCCCTTGGCTTGTGCCAAGCTTGGGGGAGGTGCCCCGGTATCGTATCACCTCTACTATCTTTTGCATTTACTTATCTTAGTTCGATCCATAGTTATCTTTTGCTCTAGATGAATAAAAGTTTAGTTCGATCCTTTCTTTTCGAGTGTTTGCTTAGTGATTGATATGTCTCCAACGTATCTATAATTTTTGATTGTTCCATGTTGTTATATTATCATTCTTGAATGTTTTACAATCATTTTATAGCAACTTTATATCATTTTTGGGACTAACCTATTGACATAGTGCCCAGTCCCAGTTGTTGTTTTGCTTATTTTTACATCACAGAAAATCAATACCAAACGGAGTCCAAATGCAGCGAAACTTCTTGGAGATTTTTCTTGGGCCAGAAGACATCCGGTGGGCCAAAGAAGTACCAGAGGGGTGCCCCCCGGGGGGCACAACCACGGTGGCCTCCCGCACCGCCTCTTCACCCTATAAATTCCCAAATATTCCAAAAGCCCCGAAGGATAACCCTAGATCAGAAGTTCCGCCGCCGCATTCCTCTGTAGCCACGAAAAACCAATCTAGACCCCATTCCGGCACCCTGCTGGAGGGAGAAATCATCACCTGTGGCCATCTGCATCATCTCGATGGCCACCATGATGCGGAGGGAGTAGTCCACCCTCGGGGCTGAGGGTTTGTACCTGTAGCTATGTGTTTAATCTCTCTCTCTCTCTCTCTCGTGTTCTTGAAATGTCACGATCTTGATGTATCGCGGGCTTTGTTAATATAGCTGGATCATATGGTGTTTCTCCCTTCCGATCTTCTTGTGATGAATTGAGTTTTCCCTTTGAGATTTTGTTTTATTGGATTAAATACTTTTATGGATTTGAGAGCACTTGATATATGTCTTGCATATGAATACCCGTGGTGACAATTTGGTATCATATTGATTCACTTGATATATGTTTTGGCACTCAACTCGCGGATTCCCGAGGTGACACTGGGGTAATCTATGCATAGGGGTTGATGCACGTTCTCGTCTTTTGTTTCTCTGGTAGAAATCTTGGGGCACTCTTTGAGGTTCTTTGTGTTGGATTGAGTATTATGAATCTGAATTTGCTTTGGTGTTATTTTAGTACGAACTCTTGATAGATCGATCGGAAAGAATAACTTAGTGTTATTTTAGTACGAACTCTTGATAGATCGATCGGAAAGAATAACTTGGTGTCATTTTAGTACGAACTCTTGGATAGATCGATCAGAAAGAATAGCCACAAACAATTTCTTCTTATGTTCTCCGCTAGATAGGAACTTTGGAGTGATTCTTCATCGCACGTTGAGGGATGGTTATATGATCCAATTATATTAGCATTGTTGAGAGATTGCACTAGCGAAAGTACGGACGCTAGGCCTCATTTTCAAGCATTGAGATACCGTTTGTGCTCCGTTCTATCAATTGCTACCTTGCTGTTTTTTATTGTTACTATTACAAAAATAAATATCTACTATCGTTACTACACTTGTATCACCATCTCTTCGCCGAACTAGTGCACCTATACAAATTTCCATTGTTTTGGTCTGCTGGGGACATATGATACTTTTTATTATTTGGTTGTAGGGTTGTTTGAGAGAGACCATCTTCATCCTACGCCTCCCATGTATTGATAAACCTTAGGTCATCCACTTGAGGGAAAATTGCTACTGTCCTACAAAACTCTGTGCTTGGAGACCCAACACGAGTCTACAAGAATAAAGTTTTGTAGTAGACATCAAACTCTTTTCTGGCACCGTTGCCGGGGAGGTGAGTGCTTGAAGGTATATCTTTAGATATTGCAATTGAATCTTTTAGTTTCTTTTTATCACTAGTTTGGTTTATAAAAGAAAACTACAAAAAGATGGAATTGAGGTTGCATCATATTATTCATCTTTATAATGTATTTCGTGAAAATGATGGAAAGGAAAATTGTGCTCAATTGATAGAAGAAGAATTCAGTAGAATGTTTGGTATAAATGATGAGCATGATTGCAATGTTGTTAGTATGAATTCTTTGAATATCCATGATGCTAATGATATGCAAAGCCATAAGCTTGGGGATGCTATGTGTGATGAAGATGATATGTTTAGTCCCCCAAGATTTGATGTGCAAATTTGTTATAATGATTGTGTGCCTCCTATTTATGATGATTATATTTATGAAAGTGGATTTGGAGAGGTCATGACTTTATTTAGTGACGAATCCACCATTTTGGATGAGGCTTCAATTGACTATGATAACAAAGTTGCTATCTATGATGATTGTTGTGATGACATGTATGCTATAAAGAATAATGATAACCATGAAACTTGTCATCATGATTTTAATTTTCACTCTCATGATAGTTATTTTGTTGATTTTGCTCCCACTACTATTGAAGAGAAGAAATATGCTTATGTGGAGAGTAATAAGTTTTCTATGCTTTTGTGTCATGAAAGGAATGCTTTATGTGATGGTTATATTGTTGAATTTCTTCATGATGCTACTGAAAATTATTATGAGAGAGGAACATATGCTTTTACATATTGCAAAAATATCAAGTTTCCCCTCTATGTGTTGAAAATCTTGAAGTTATGCTTGTTTTGCCTTCCTATGCTAGTTGATTCTTGTTCCCATAAATTGTTTGCTCACAAAATCTCTATGCATAGGAAGTATGTTAGGCTTAAATGTGCTTGCCATGTGATTCATGATGCTCTCTTTGTGTTTCAATTCTTTTCTTTTATGTGAGCATCATTGAAATCACCATGCCTAGCTTAAAAGGCATAAAAGAAAAGCGCTTGTTGGGAGACAACCCAAAACTTTTACCTACTGTTTTTGTGTGTTCACATGATTAAGCTACTGTACCAATCATGTTTTCTAGATTTTGTTTCAATAAAGTACCAAGTAAGGCCTTTGGGATAGTGTGGATGATAGTTGCCTTGATTCTGTGCAAAAATAGAAACTTTGCTTCTAGTAATAGAATTGTTTAAATTCACTGGGATGTGATAAAATTCTGATTTTTTTACATATGATTGAAATACAATTTTTCTACGTTTTCCTAATTTTTCATAATTTTGGAGTAGTAGAAGTATGGTAGTTGTCCAGATCATTACAGACTGTTCTGCTTTTGACAGATTCTGTTTTCAATGCATAGTTTGCTTCTTTCCTAGTTTCTATGGATTATATAGCTCAATATAAATTATGGAAATGATATGCTACAGTAGGCATTGTGTGGAAACAATTATGAATCTTTTCATTGACTGTACCAAAGTGAAATGGTTTGCTCTTTATCATACTAACCTATCTCACGAAGTTCCGTTAAGTTTTGTGTGATTGAAGTTTTCAAGTTTTGGGTGAGATGTCGATATGAGAAGAATAAGGATTGACAAGACCCTAATCTTGGGGATGCCCAAGGCACACGAAGGTAATATTCAAGGAAGATCCAAGCAACTAAGCTTGGGATGCCTCGGAAGGCATCCCCTCTTTCGTCTCCAACAATATCGGTAACCTTACTTGAGGCTATATTTTCATTCGTCACATGATATGAGTTTTGCTTGGAGCGTCTTTTTCTTTTGTTAGGATTTGCTTGATGTTATTTAGAATAATGTTTTGCATCTTTCATTTCAATAAAAATGTCAAGGATAGCCTTTACCATGCTTATTTTGCTAGTCTACATGTCGCTGTCTCAAAACAGAAAGTTTATCGCTGTTGCAAAAATTCCTGAGAAAATTCAGAATGTGATAAAATGTTGAATTTTTTTGCACAATAAGCTATGATGAATTTTCTACAGTGTGGTAAATTTTTAGAATTTTGGAGTTACAGAAGTATGAATGTTCTTGCATTCTTTACAGACTGTCACTACTGCAGGATGTTGGTAACGCGACACTACGATCAGAGACCTTCCGACGAAACTGTGTGTGATGCAATAATCGCAAACGGTGGTGTAAAAAACCGTCAAAAAAGGTGCAAAATGTTTGCCATGACGGATGCATCAAACACGGTTCAGATTTTGGTTGCATGTGCGATGCAGGGCATACGGTTCAGTTCAGTGAACTGTTTGCGATGATGAAGAAGAACGGAAACGGGCAGCCAGATGAAGGCATGTGCGATATACGGCATACAGTTCACTCGGATTTACTGTTTGTGATGAGGCGGAACAACAGAAACGGGCAGCTACATAAAGGTGTGTACAATTGAGGGCATACGCTTCAGAAGGATTAACTGTTTGCGATTAGGCAACATAACAGAAACGGTCAGCCATATCAAAGTGTCTGCGATTGATCACATACACTTCACACAGATGAACTGTTTGTGATTAGCCACAACAAACTGAAACAGTTAGACAGACCAATGTGTGTGCGCTAGACGGGCACACATCCTAATTAAAAGAAGCGTGTGCGATGGTAATAACGAGCGCACACGGTTCTTGGAACAAGACGTGTGCTGACATTGCCTATTGCGGTGCACCCTATGGTGCTAATGCGACGTACGTGGCCGAGAAAGCGTGCCCACGTTACTTCATCCGGGAATAGTGCCGCACTTAGAAATTATAGAACCGTCAATAAATTTTGAATCTGTGTCCCGTCACATTCCAAATTGCAAACCTGTTCACACTGATCAAAACCTAAACGGTTTCCCACTTAGGAGCGTATTAGTACTCGGTTATAAATACTACTACTCCAAGATGACTGCACATTCCTCCTCAACTCCTCATCCACAAAAACAAACAAGTCATTCATCATTGTTCCCTTGCGTCTGCCATGGCCAGGGTGAGTTCTGGGTCGAGAGATTGCCACCAGGGAGAGGCGAGCATGGAAGCGGAAGCACGAGAGATGTCTCACCTCGCCGCGAAAGCAGCCGACATGTCTCGCCGCGCGGCCGTAGCAGCACAGAGGTCCCGCCACGCCGCCGAAGCAGCACGGAGGTCCTGCCGCGCCGCCGAAGCAGCACGGAGGTCCCGCTGCGCCATCGATGCAGCAGACTGGTGCGGCCGCGCCGCGGAAGCAGCAGATATGTCCCGCCGTGCCGCGGAAGCAGCAGAGATGTCCTCCCGCGTTGCGTCAGCCTGGGAAAATGTCTCGCGAGCACGCGGGGACTCTTACAGGCGCATGCATGCGATCGTCCATAGCCAAATGGATCAGATCTCCGGCTGGGCAAGGTTGCATGATGACATGAAAGCCTCGTTTGAGCAGGCTACCGGCGTCATCCAGCAACTAAGGGAGAGCAATATGAAGCTCCAGGCCGAACGCAACTTGCTGAGGGCGAAGATCGTCGGAAGTGCGGAGCAGCAGGAGGAAACCACTGCCTTGTTGAAGAGGACCAGCGTCATCGTCGAGAAACTTATGGACGAGAATGCCGTGCTGCGCATGAAGCAGAAAAGGCTGGTGGAGAAATCCATGGATGCTCTCAAGTAGCATACTGAGGACAGGAAAGAGCTCATCATCGCTCGCAGCGAAGACTAGTTCTCGCGGCCTGCAGGAACGCATCAAGAAAGTAGAGATTAGCGAGCTAGATCGTTTTCTTCCTTCTTCTTTTGCCCTTGTGTATTTCAGGCGTTGCCGCATTTGGCTTTTTTTAATTATGTTTCTAAATATGTAAGACAATTATTATCCACTGTCATTGTCCTTATATTCATCATGCTTGCTATAAGTCACAGTCGATGCTATATAGGTCCATCGGATCTTACATCAAGATCTGTGCAAAACTTTCTTTTTAGATTTTCATTTTTCTCTCTTAAATCTCAGTCCAGTGAGACATAGCCACGCCGTGAAACAGGGGCTCGGGAGCCATTAATGGAGACGTTGGGAGGGAGGTGCGCGGCGGATAGAGGTGAAAGGGCTCTCCTCCCGATGAGCACGCGCAAGGATCTGATCGCATGCCTCCCGTACTCAAATAGCTACCCCGCACGACACCTCCTAGCCAATAAAAAAGGGGACGCGTGGAGGCACGTAATTGGTAAGTAGAACGCCCACGGTTTCAATAATAGTCGTGTTTCCGATTTGTAACGTGACAACACTTGTTCCAAAATGACTTTGTTGATTGTTAATGTGTGCGCCTTCACAAATCGGACAGAAAAATTACCACAACATGTTGGTGCCATGTCATGACACCATGCCAAGTTTCATAATTTTCAGGCGTGTTTTGGATTTACAGGAATTAAAAAACCAAGTTTCTCAATCTTTCTGGCGGAGCCACGATGCCCAGATGTTTGAATTTCATTCCCATTTCTTGCATGGGACCTAGAAATTCACCCAAGGACACACATGTGATTTTTCAACCAACTTTGGTGCACTCGAGCATGTGCTTGTAGTTCAAATTTGAATTATGCACATTAAATGCCTAGAAATTCTATTAATGTATTAAAAATGCCAAATGAACCAAGAATAATTCCAAAATTTAGCACGATACTTCTATTTGGTCTAATCTGCCTGTGTAAAAAAAATTAAGACGGGAGAAGGCAGTGTACGTATGTCGTTTCGCACATGGAGGTGACACGTTCCCTCTCGGAACCACAAGCCTTCTTGAAGAAGCTCCGGTTTGCAAGAAGCTTATACCAAAGCTTGTCCCAATTCGGCCAAAAAATTTACCACGGCATGTTGGTGCCATGTCATGACACCATGCCAAGTTTCATGATTTTCAGGCATGTTTTGGATTTACATGAATTAAAAAACCAAGTTTCTCAATCTTTTCGGCCGAGCCACGATGCCCAGATGTTTGAATTTCATTCCTATTTCTTGCATGGGACCTAGTAATTCACCCAAGGACACACATGTGATTTTTCAACCAATTTTGGTGCACTGGAGCATGTGCTTATAGTTAAAAAATTAATTATGCACATTAAATGACCAGAAATTCAATTAATGTATAAGAAAGTCCAAACGAACCCGGAATAATTCCAAATTTTAACACGACACTCATATAGTTCTATGTTGCCTCTGTAAAAAAACAAGGGGGTGGGGCAGCGTATATCGTTTCGGAAAAAGGTGACACGTCCCCCCTCGGGAACCACGAGTCTTCTCGAGAGATGCTCCGGTTTGCAAGAAGCTTATACCCAAAAACTTGTCCAAATGCGGCCAATTTTTTCACCACAGCATGTTGGTGCCATGAAATGACACCATGCTAAGTTTCATGATTTTCAGGCGAGTTTTGAATTTCCAGGAATTTAAAAACCAAGTTTCTCAATGTTCCCGGCCAAGCCATGATGCCCAGATGTTTGAATTTCATTCCCATTTCTTGCATGGGACCTATAAATTCACCCAAAGACACACATGTGACTTTTCAACAAACTTTGGTGCACTGGAGCATGTGCTTGTAGTTCAAATTTGAATTGTGCACGTTAAATGCCGAGAAACTCAATTAATGCATAAAAATGCCAAACGAACCTGGAATAATTCCAAATTTAAACACGACACTCATGTACTCCCTCCATCTCAGTTTACAAGTCTTGCACGTGTACCTAGGTCGTTAATTTGACCAACTTAATAAGAGGCGTACATTACAAAAAATATATCATTAGAAACTTTAGATATTCTATTTTCTAATGATATAATTTTTATGTTAAACTATTTATTTTATATAAGTTAAATTGACGACCTAGATACACGTGCAAGCCTTGTAAACTGAGATGGAGGGAGTAGTTGCATATTCACTGTATATAAATGTTCGAGCAATCCAAACACCATCCTTTCCCTCCATAAAACCATTTTGTCTTTCAAAACACAATGAAAAAATCAGGTATACCACAAACAGTTTACTAGAATGAATCATGTGGGATGCGATATAAAATATCTTGGTGCACCGTTTTGTCTGGCTTACGCAGGAAGCTTCGTCGTCTAGATTCCACCGCGCCTGCTTAAACCATACTTGTGCGCTAGTTTCTCGCGGCACCGAGCGAATTTTTTTTGCCACCGCGGAAATATCTATCTCCCCGCCCCCTCCCTCCCACCAAAAGCAACATTTCTACTGTTCCTCCTTGCTTTCCAAGTTCAAACCTTCACTGCTGCTTACTGGTAGCTCAGCCTCCTCGCCAGCGACCCTTCTTCTTGCAGCGCCGCCTCCTCGCCAACTACCCTTCTTCTTGTAGCGCCGCCTCCTTGCCGGTGACCCTTCTTCTTGCAGCGCTGCCTCCTCGAAGTCGGCCCTTCTTCTTGCTGCGTGGCCTCCTCGCCGCCGACCCATCTTCTTGCTGCGCGGCCTCGCCGATATGGTCAGGTAATCCACACCCCACCCACACCATCCTCCTCCTTTCCCGTCCCACATGCCCCGACCAAAGGCGCGACACCTTCCGCCGAAATCACTGTCCCCCTCCTCCAATTAAGTGTCACCCACAGCCATTTTGCACGTAGTATAACATGGAGCTCAGTAGCATGCGGCCGCATGCACTCACGAGGTCGCTATGGCTGCCATGCGTGATGACCGCCAGATCTTGGAGGAGCACCTCGTCTTCGAGGCCACCGTCGACACCGCCATGCGGTTGTCTACTTTAAAATACAGTTCGTGTTGTTTTCTCGTGGCCACCGCCAGTGCCTTCTAGTGATTTGTCCTCTGTAATGTTAGTATGCAATCTGATGTTCAGTTAACAGTTTGGTCCTCTGAAATGTAATGTTTAGTTAACACTTTGGTCCTCTGAAATGTAATGTTCAGTTAACAGTTTGGTCCAACAATTGCTACATTTCGTAGTACTGTTCTCAAGCATTCTTTGTTTTGTTAACTTTCTTATCTTCTAGTACATGTTTGTATTCTGCAATGTCGTGCTCAGTTAACTATTTTGGTTCATTTGGTCTGCTGTCCATTTAACTGTTTGGTTCAGTTCTGCAATTTGATTTTCATTTGCTGTGGGTACAATTTTGTATTGTTCTGCATGTGAAATAAATTGAATTTGGCTGTACTCAATACAAATTCTAATGATAGTATGGCAACTCTCAGTTAACCCGATCAAGATCTTCCTTATGTGTGTTGCAGGGAAACAATGGGAGACACTGCGGTTTACCATCGAGGTTTGTTCAAGAATGGTCCTTTGGCTAATAGCACATTATTGTGCAGTTGCAGGAATCATTCTAATATTTAGGTTTCTTATAATTTGATCTTGCACATGTAGGTCCTATTGTCAGAGGCTTAGACCCACTGTTCGACCCATTTTGCATATGGGGAAATGAGATGTCCATGAATATTAGTCAAGTCAAGAAACTCAGAAAGATTGTTAGGATGAAGAAACTTGCGACGAATAACAATCTTTGTTTGCACAATGAAGAAGACATCAGTCAACTATAGGATGGTACTAAATCTTTTACCTTGTTTTTACCCCTTGCACCATTTCAAAATTTATAACAGCGATTTATGCATATCTTTGTTTTCAGTACTTTTCAAAGCAGTTCACCGATGATTACCTCTCAAACCACCTGCATTGTCAAGAGGCGAGGAAGGTATTCATTCAACACCCCCAGTACAATACTGAAGTCTTGCTGAAGAGGATGAAGGTTGGGCGGGCAATTATCCATAGCCACTGGCCTAAAGTTGCAAGGACATTTAATATCACTGAAGGCTCAATATTTGCCTTCCGCTTCTGTAGTTTCCCAGATGAGATTCATCTGTCTATTTACCGTGTATGATGCTACTTTCCAAAGGTTTTTGATGTTGCATGTGAAACTTGGTGCTGTTGTGTAATGGCGTAACTGAGTGCCGAAGCTATCTGATGTAATTCGATTATGAAATCCTGGTTGCTGTTATACGGATATGAAATATCTGGTGTGTTTTATAAGAAATATCAATTTGATTAGTACATGGATTATCAATAATAGGCTAATTACCCTGCTTATTGGGGTTTTCTATTGCAGACGGTTACTCAGACAACACCGTGGGCGATGAACTCAAATAACCCGCACGGTTTCTAGAAAGTAGGCGTGTTCGATCAACTGACAATCACACACGGCTTCCGGCAGAGAACTGTTTGCGTTAGGCCACCTGGCACAAATGTTTCCAGACAAAAAACGGTGTGTGACATACATACGAACGGAAATGATTTTCCGGGATTCACCGTGTGGGATGTACATACGAACGGAAACACTTGGGTTTCGATGCCCCGCTAGATCGCACACGAGCTCATTTTTGCCCCAACCTGTGTGCCAGGAGGGCCTATCCCCGACGGTTTCTGGGTCGTGTGGGAAGGACCCCCCCTATCGCCCACACTCACTTGGCGATGGTTCCAAACGTCGTCGCGGGAAGGGGTTAAAAACCGTTTGTATAGCACGTCGATGTACTAGTGTGTACTGTTTTGGCAGATGGCTGTTATGGTTGCATATGTTTGCTTGTTTAATGATTCTATTTGAGGATAGGACTATTAAATATGCAGAGGCATTTAGTATGCAATGTTAAGTAATAATTTTAGGGATTTGCTATAGTAGTGAATGATAAGGTTTTTGCATTGATTTATAATAACTTATCTCATGAGTTCTTGTTGAGTTTTGTGTGGATGAAGTTTTTAAGATTTAGGGAAAGCGTGATATAAAAGGAAGTAAGGAGATACAAAAGCTCAAGCTTGGGGATGCCCAAGGCATCCCAAGATAATATTTCAAGAAGTCTCAAGCATCTAAGCTTGGGGATGCCCCGATAGGCATCCCACCTTTCTTCATCAACAATTATCGGTTAGTATCGGTTGATCCTAAGTTTTTGCTTCTTCACATGATCTGTGCTATTCTTGGAATGTAATTTTATTTTGTTTTGCTTGCTGTTTTAATAAAATACTTAGATCTGAAAGTTTTTAAATAAGAGAGAGTCCTCACATAGCTACCTATTTACTTAACTACTCACTTGATCTTCACTTATATCTTTTTGGAGTAGTTTGTCTTTGCTCTAGTGCTTCACTTATATCTTTTTGAGCATGGTGTGCTTTAATATATTTTGAAGAAATTCTCTCATGCTTCACTTATATTATTTTGAGAGACGAAAATTCTATGCTCATGTTCTTCACTTAAATTTATTTGAGCTTGTCAAAAGCAATTGCAATATATGAAATTAGTCCCAAAGTGATAGATATTCAAGGGGGATATAATAAAAACTTTCATGAAGATCATTGGACAAAATAAACTTGATTCTTTGTAATAGTTTTGAGATATGATGATAGTAATATGTGAGTCGTGTTGGTGAGTAGTTATGCTTTAGTAAGAATATTGGTGTTAAGGTTTGTGATTCCCTATGCAAGCACGAAAGTCAATAGTTATGCAATGAAATTACATCCTACTTGTGGTGCATTATTCGGTGTTAGTTATGCATAATGCTCGTTTATGTGAATTTTTGTTTCTTCGTTGGTTGCTTCTTAATCTATTTGCTAGCCTTCATTTGCACTAAGTATGATCACTACTTGTGCATCCAAAACCCTTGAACCAGTTTTGCCACATGAGTCCACTATACCTACCTATATGCGGTATTATTTTGCCCTTCTAAGCAAATTTGTATGTGCCATCTCTAATTTTCAAAATAAATTTCTCTTTTTGCATGCTCGTACCGCTCATGAAACAATAGGGGGTGGCTGATATATTTCCATGCTAGATGTGTTATTCTCAAGATGAGTGTTTATTCACTTGTCATTGCACGAGAGTACGACAAAGGTATTAGAGATGCCCAGTCCCGAAATGAAAAATGAATTTACTTTATGTTGTCAACTAATAAATTCCTTGGAAAGCTTTGGTATGGACGGCACCCGTGGATTCGGTTAGCCGTGGAATGTGAAAGTATGGTGGAAAAAGGAATAAACTTTATTTTCTGTTTGGGAACCGCCTATGATATATCTAGCATAGAAAGTATTGGGAACTACTAAATCATTTTCGTTGACAGGAAAAGCATGCCACCCAAAATGTTTTATCTCTATCTTTTTCGCTTTGAACTCTGGCACCTCTACAAATCCCTACTTCCCTCCGTGAAGGGCCTTTCTATTTACTTTATGCTATTTTGATTTTTACTTGAGTCTCCATCCTCTCTTATAAAGCACCAACTAAAAGGCACTATGATCGTAGTTGAGCATTGGGTGTAGCTAATATGTGAGTGTGTTTCATGAATGGATCAATGATAGAGCATAATGGGCTACAAATAACTTGCATTACTGTTGATATTTTGAAAGACATGGTTGCTTGTTGATATGCTTGAGTATTGAAATCTTCATGTCAAAACTAGACTATTGCTTTGAACCATATAAAAGTCCAAATGTCCATGCTACAAAAGAAAAGAATATGTGATGAAGATGTTAGGCAACATTCCACATCAAAAATTCTGTTTTTATCATTTACCTACTCGAGGACTAGCAGGAATTAAGCATGGGGATGCTGATACGTCTCAAACGTATCTATAATTTTTTATTGTTCCATGCTGTTATATTATCATTCTTGGATGTTTTACAATCATTTTATAGCAACTTTATATTATTTTTTGGGACTAACCTATTGACATAGTGCCCAGTGCCAGTTGCTGTTTTTTGCTTGTTTTTTACATCGCAGAAAATCAATACCAAACGCAGCGAAACTTTTTGGAGATTTTTTTTACCAGTAGACATCCAGTGGGCCAAAGAAGTACCAGAGGGGTGCTCCGAGGGGGGGCACAACCCACCTGGGCGCACCTGGGGGCCCAGGTGCGTGGTGGGTCGTGCCCACCTCGGTGGCCTCCCGCACCGCCTCTTTGCCCTATAATTCCAAAATATTCCAAAACCCCACGAAGGATAACCCTAGATCAGAATTTCCGCCGCCGCAAGCCTCCATAGCCATGAAAAACCAATCTAGGCCCCATTCCGGCATCCTGCCGGAGGGGGAAATCATTCACCGGTGGCCATCTTCATCACCCCTACGGCCACCTTGATGAGGAGGGAGTAATCCACCCTCGAGGCTCAGGGTTTGTACCAGTAGCTATGTGTTTAATCTCTCTCTCTCTCTCTCATGTTCTTGAGATGTCACGGTCTTGATGTATCGCGGGCTTTATTAATATAGCCGGATCATATGGTGTTTCTGCCTCTCTATCTTGTTGTGATGAATTGAGTTTTCCCTTTGAGATTTTGTTTTATTGGATTGAATACTTTTATGGATTTGAGAGCACTTGATATATGTCTTGCATATGAATACCCGTGGTGACAATGCAGTATCATATTGATTCACTTGATATATGTTTTGGCACTCAACTCACGGATTCCCGAGGTGACATTGGGGTAATCTACGCATAGGGGTTGATGCACGTCCTCGTCTTTTGTTTCTCCGGTAGAAATCTTGGGGCACTCTTTGAGGTTCTTTGTGGTTGATTGAGTATTATGAATGCGAATTTGCTTTAGTGTTATTTTAGTACGAACTCTTGATAGATCGATCGGAAAGAATAACTTAGTGTTATTTTAGTACGAACTCTTGATAGATCGATCGGAAAGAATAACTTGGTGTTATTTTAATATGAACTCTTGGACAGATCGATCGGAAAGAATAGCTACAAACAATTTCTTCTTATGTTCTCCGCTAGATAGGAACTTTGGAGTGATTCTTCATCACACGTTGAGGGATGGTTATATGATCCAATTTTATTAGCATTGTTGAGAGATTGCACTAGCGAAAGTACGGACCCTAGGCCTCATTTTCAAGCATTGCAATACCATTTGTGCTTTGTTTTATCAATTGCTACCTTGCTGTTTTTTATTGTTACTATTACAAAAATCAATATCTACTATCGTTACTACACTTGTATCACCATCTCTTCACCAAACTAGTGCACCTATAAAAATTTCCATTGTATTTGGTGTGTTGGGGACACAAGATACTTTTTATTATTTGGTTGCAGGGTTGTTTAAGTGAGACCATCTTCATCCTACGCCTCCCACGGATTGATAAACCTTAGATCACCCACTTGAGGGAAAATTGCTATTGTCCTACAAAACTCTGCGCTTGGAGGCCCAACACGAGTCTACAAGAATAAAGTTGTGTAGTAGACATCAGTGATCTATCCTTGTAATCATGTGCGAGATATATAATAAAGTTTAGTTTGAGTTTTGTTTTCTTTACTTTCATGTTCAATAAAAAGAAAGGAAATAAATGAAAAATATCATATGCTAATCTTATGGTAAGTAATGACATCACATAAGTAAGAGTATTAGTAGTAAACTTTATTGGAGATTTACAAACATAGCATTGGTAAATGATGCAATTCATGAAAGAATTAATAAGGGAAGAGAAGATTCACATGCAAATATACTATCTTGGACATCTTTTGTGCTTGTGAGCCCCCATCAAAATATTATATGCCAAAATTGTTGAAGTTGGACAAGGAAGACAACGTAGTGATTTATGTTTGTTCATATTCACAAAGAAGTTATATTGTCATAGATCCTTCAACATGTGGTGCTTGCCCCCCATCTTTGCTAGCCAAAAATCCCGCACTAAGTAGAGATACTACTTGTGCATCCAAAACCCTTAAACCCAAATCTTATTTTGAGGGTCCACCATACCTACCTATGGATTGAGTACGATCCTTCAAGTAAGTTGTCATCGGTGCAAAAAGACAATAAAAATTGCTTCTAAAAGTGTGAGATCATTTAGTGTAAGAGAAAATTGAGCATTGTACGCACTTGTGATGGCAAAGAATAAAATTGACAGACTACATAATAAAGGTTGCTATCATAAGGGGCAATATAACATGACATTCTTTGCACTGAGAGATTGAGCATACAAACCAAAAAGCGCATGGCAACCTCTGCTTCCCTCTGCGAAGGGCCTATCTTTTACTTTTATGCAAGAGTCAAAGTTCTTCTCTCTATTCCTTTTTATTTTCTCTTTTGGCAAACATCATGTGGTGAGGAAAGATCTAGGCACATATATCCAGTTGGATATGGGTAGCATGAGTTATTATTGTTGACATCAACCTTGAGGTGAGTATGTTGGGTGGCAAAAACTATAAGCCCCTAGCTTTCTATGTGTCCGGTTGAAACGTTTTGCTCATGTGTATGCGGTGAGTGTTAGCAATCATAGAAGACTATATGATGGTTGAGTATGTGGACTTGACAAAAAGGCTCCGATACATGACCCTTCCTGAAAATATGATGAATTGTAGTTGCAAAGTTGACTGAGAACATAGTTTGTTGGTTTCCAATAGAGTTTATGCTTTATACTTTGATGTTGTGATGAACTGTTACTTATTCATGAGAAGTTTATGACAAAAGTTCTATGATAAAGTTTTATGTTAAAGTTTGTTGCTGTTATAATAATATACAAGATGCTTCTATGTCCGTATTTTGTTTTTATCGACACCTCTCTCTCTCTCTCTAAGCATATGGACATGTTTTTCGATTTCGGTTTTTTGCTTGAGGACAAGCGAGGTCTAAGCTTGGGGGAGTTGATACGTCCATTTTCCATCATGTTTTCCTACTGTTATTTATATTGCTTTTATGTATAATAATGCTTTTTTGAGTAATTCTAATACCTTTTCCCTCATAATATGCAAGGTTCACACAAAGAGGGGGGAATACCGGTAGCTGGAATTCTGGACCTGAAAAAGCTACGTCAGGCCACCTATTCTGCACAACTCCAAATGAGCTGAAACTTTACATAGATTTTTTATGGAATATATAAGAAATAGTGGAGCCAATAAGTATCAGAGGGGGCCCACCAGGTGGGCACAACCCACCTGGGCGCGCCAGGGAGCCCAGGCGCGCCCTGGTGGGTTGTGCCCTCCTCGGCCCACCTCTGGTGCCCCTCTTCTAGTATATAAGTCATTTTGACCTAGATAAAATAGGGGGAGGACTTTCGGGACGAAGCACCACCGTATCGAGGCGGAACTTGGGCAGGAGCACTTATGCCCTCCGGCGGAGCGATTCCGCTGGGGGAACTTCCCTCCCAGAGGGGGAAATCATCGTCATCATCATCACCAACAACTCTCCCATCTTGGGGAGGGCAATATCAATCAACATCTTCAATAGCACCATCTCCTCTCAAACCCTAGTTCATCTCTTGTGTTCAATCTTTACAACGGAACTATAGATTGGTGCTTGTGGGTGACTAGTAGTGTTGATTACATCTTGTAGTTGATTACTATATGGTTTATTCGGTGAAAGATTATATGTTCAGATCCATTATGCTATTTAATACCCCTCTGATCTTGAGCATGACTATCATTTGTGAGTAGTTACTTTTGTTCTTGAGGTCACGAGAGAAATCTTGTTGCAAGTAATCATGTGAACTTGGTATGTGTTCGATATTTTGATGGTATGCATGTTGTGATTCCCTTAGTGGTGTCATGTGGACGTAGACTACATGGCACTTCACCTTATTAGGGCCTAAGGGAATGCATTGTGGAGAAGTTATTAGATGATGGGTTGTGAGAGTGACAAAAGCATAAACCCTAGTTTATGCGCTATTCCATATGGGACTAATTTGGATCCAAGAGTTTAGTGCTATGATTAGATTTATTCTTAATACTTTTATCATAGTTGTGGATGCTTGCGAGGGGGTTAATCATAAGTAGTAGGTTTGTTCAAGTAATAACAGCACCTAAGCACCGGTCCACCCACATATCAAATTATCAAAGTAGCGAACACAAATCAAACCAACATGATGAAAGTGACTAGATGAAATTCCCGTGTACCCTCAAGAACGCTTTGCTTATCATAAGAGACCGTTTTGGCCTGTCCTTTGCCTCAAAAGGATTGGGCTAACTTGCTGCACTTTTGTTACCATTACCGTTACTTGCTCGTTACAAATTATCTTGCCATCAAACTACTCGTTACTTATAATTTTAGTGCTTGCAGAGAATACCTTGCTGAAAACTACTTGTCATTTCCTTCTACTCCTCGTTGGATTCGACACTCTTACTTATCGAAAGTACTACGATTGACCCCCTACACTTCCGGGTCATGAAGCCGCGAACCAGTTTCGCCTAAGTTAAAAAACAACTCCGAGTGGAGAGCATCCCTCCCACTCGGGGGCTTAGCCGCGAACCAGTTTGCCTAAGTTAAAAAAACTACTTCGAGTGGAGAGCATCCCTCCCACTCGGGGGCTTAGCCTCGAACCAGTTTCGCCTAAGTTAAAAAACTACTCCGAGTGGAGAGCATCCCTCCCACTCGGGGGAATAGCAGTGAACCAGTTTCGCCTAAGTTAAAAAACTACTCCGAGTGGAGAGCATCCCTCCCACTCGGGGGCTTAGCCGCGTACCAGTTTTGCCTCAGTTCAAAACTACTCCGAGTGGAGAGCATCCCTCCCACTCGAGGGCTTAGCCGTGAACCAGTTTCGCCTAAGTTAAAAAACTACTCCGAGTGGAGAACATCTCTCCCACTCGGGGGCTTAGCCGCGAGCAAGTTTCGCCTAAGTTAAAAAAATTCGTCTACTTGAAACATCAAATAAACTAGAAGGCAAATAGTGAGATAAATCCATCAAGTTTAGAAATGAAAGCAAAAGTACTCAGGTGATAGGCCCGAATGATTTTTACGCTTACAAGATCAGTCGACATTCCAAGGCAACTAAGTTTGGTTCATAAAGTTTTCTCACTCGACAGGAGGACTCGCGGGCTCGACAAAAGTGTCCAGATCAATGCCATCTGCAATCCGAGTAGCTGCATCAATGAAGGTCTCCATAAAATCTTCAAATTGGAGCTTCTTTGTGTTTGCCACCTGAAGAGCCTTCATCTTGTCCTCTCTAGCCTCCTGGCAGTGGACACGAACAAGTGAGAGCGCAAAATCGGCTCCGCAGCGGGCAGCTGATTTCTTCCACGCTTGCACTCGACCAGGAATTTCATTGAGCCGAGTCATCAGTGACTCGCGGTTGTTCTGAAGTGTATCCTCTAGCCACAGTTCCTTGTCTATCCTTGTAAGTGCAACCTTCAGTCGGGCAACATACCCCAAGACACTGTCAAGACGGGCTTCAAGTCGCAGCACATTCATTGCAGCAGCATCTTTGACGAGTGACTTCATGGGATCCAGGCCTGGTTTAGTTCGTTCAGTTTCCTGCTCAAAGTTCTAACAGAACTCTGCACAAAGAGGGAAAATATGAGTCAGTAGCAGCATTGTGTAGAAGTTTTTTGGGAATTCACTCGGATGAAGAAGGATACCTTGAAGCATGATGTACATCTTCTTCGCGAGACCCCCCAAGTATACCTCTAGCTCATCCCTCTTTCGAGTGAGCTGATCCACCTTGTCAGTTAGGACGATTTTCTCCTCCTTCAGCTGAGCAGCTTCCTTCTTCACCTCAGCAATGGCAGTCTTCAGGGCCGCATTCTCCTCTTCGAGCTTACCGACTGAAGCTAGCTTCTTCTCAGCTGCTTCAGTCTTCTCTCGAGCCACCTTCTGTGCCCTCGCGAGTTAATTGTCTTTCCTCTCCAGTGCCTGCTTCATAGTGTCTAAATACATAACATTCTTCAGTTGTGCTTGGAGTTGACGGTTTTCACTACACACATCTGTTCGAGTGGGATCACTCGGTTCAAAGGACGGAAAAGAAAAATGGCAAACCACACAGTTAGCGAAGTGTTACCTCCCATGGTCTTCACCTCATCTTGAGCCTATTTCAAGTTCTTCTTGGCGATTTCTAGGTCCAGTTGGAGTTGGATCTTCTCCTTCTCCAGAGCAACATATCGGGCCCCAAGTTTGCAAGATTTTTGAGGTCAACAAAAAAAAAATAGCTCGGTCGATGAAGAGAAAGCTTTTCAAAAGTATTTCCTCTACTTCCGAGTGGAGAACAGCAAACCTAGATCGCTACTACCAAAAGTATTGTAAGACCCCCGCCAAATAAAACATCCGACGGCGGTCTCGGGGACTACACCCAGTGGGTGCACTCAGCGTGCCCCTACTGGATATGTTTCCACTCAGCATGGCCTGACCGGTTCGAGTGGAGTACCAAAAAAAGAGAGAAAAGAGATAGGAACTTGTTCTCAGACCCCCGCCGAATCAAACAGTCGACGGTAGTCTCGGGGACTACACCCAGTGTTGTGTACTAAGCGTGCCCCAACTGGATATGTTTCCACTTGGAACGTCCTAACCTGTTCGAGTGAAGAGCTTCAAGAAAATAAAATACTAAGACCCCCGCCGAATCAAACATTCGACGGCGGTCTCGGGGACTACACCCAGTGGGTGCACTCAGCGTGCCCCCACTAGATCGACTCCCCACTCAGCGCGGCCTGGCCGTTTCAAGTGGATGGAATACAAAACAAAAAGAAAACACCCAGTGGGTGTGCAGATTCAACGGAATCAAGACGAAGAAAATCCAATCGGAAATAAACTTACTATCGCACTTACTCGGACATTTGCTTGAAGGGCTGTGCTGGCGTCATAAGCTAACTTGCTTCTTTCATACACCTCCTTCAAGCGCTGCATCATCAAACCGGCCTGGATCATAGCCTCCTTGCTGGCCCTGGTCTGGTCCTCTAGGACATGGTGCAGAGTGAATACAGTCGACGGGCGAGCTGATGATACAGTCGGAAGGATCGACACTTGAGTTTGGCCAGCAGGTCCGGAAGTTGGAAGAGTTGATACCAACAGCAGAGCAGTCGACGGCGGAGTGGTAGAGATAGCGCCGGTCTGAGACGAACCACCATGCTCCTGAAGCATCGGCGCAGCGGTGCCCGAGACGTTCCACTCGCAACTCCTTCCGAGTGGGCCTGCGAGGAGTGCCCGAAGTTGTACCTTCACCACCCGCGCCTCTCGGAGGTTCATCTTCATCATCGTCAGGAAGTTGTATGATACCCGTGGGTACTGCAGTCATTCAACAACAATGGCTTGTTCAGTCGACAAACCAACCAATGGATCATAACAGAATGCAAACGTGTGATACCTCGCCGAGAGGTGGCATCGTCAGCGGTGTCCTCCTCCACATGCTCCTCGTCAATCTGCATATCCGACGTTATCGAAGTTGCAGCCCTGGCACCATTCTCATTCGGTTAGCAAAAGCACACAAGTTTACAACAATAAGATAGAAAGGGAAAGAAGAAGAGCACTCACACTGAAGCAATGGGCACCACGACTTTGATCCTAGGAAGAGCCTTCCGAGGTTTCACTGCCGCAATCTTGGGCTGCTTCGCAGATTTTTCAGTCGGGTCCGGCATTGCAGTTCGAATGCGTTTGGGGATCCTGGCACCCAACGCCACCGCCTTGCCCGCACCAACCGCCGGATCTTGGGTCTGCTTGGACTGACGTTCAGTGCATGGAGGGGACTCGGCCTCGTCACTCTCCTCCGAGTCTTTGTCATTGTCTTCGCTGTCATCGGCGTAGCCGCCACTTGCGCTGCCCCCTTCACTTTCATTTCCTTCGATGAGCTGCTCTCCATTCGGCACAGGCGAATACATCTTTGTGAAGGCCTACAATACACGTATATTCAAGTCAGTCGGTTTTCAATAATATTACACAGTGAAGCAAAGGAAAATACACTCGACAAAAGTGAGTTTCACCTCTCTTGGGGGGTGCTCAGAGTCGAAAGGCAGAATTCGCTTGGATCCACGTGGGTTGTCACGGGCTCCAGTGATGCTCTTGAGCAACTGCGCCACCGTCTCTTCATTGACTTCCTCTGGGTGGGTCCGAGTGGTGTCACCTGCACCTGAATATAACCACATAGGGTGGTCGCAAGCTTGCAGAGGCTGGATGTGTCGACTGAGAAATGCCTCCAACAGGTCCAAGCTCGTCACTCCACCCCGAAACAACTCAACTACGGAGCACACCAGATCGCCACCTCAGCTTTCTCGTCTTTGTCGACAGTTAGCGAACGAGGGGAATGGGCTCTATCCAATGTGAAGGGAGGGAGACAAGTCGATGAACCAGGAGTTGGAACATCTTTGCAATAGAACCAATTCAATCGCGAGCGTCGAACTGACTTGGGGAAAGTCATGGCTGGGAAAGCACTCGTACCCCTCATTTGGATTGCCAAGCCCCCACACAACTTAATCACATGGGTCCTCGAATCACTCGGATTCGCCTTTTTGACCGACTGGGAACGACAAGTGAAGATGTGATTGAACAGACCCAAATGAGGGCGACACCCCAAGAAATTTTCACACATGGACACATAGGCTGCTAAGTACGAGATGGTATTCGGAGGAAAGTGGTGGATTTGGGCACCAAAGAAGTTCAGAAAACCATGGAAAAACGGATGAGGGGGCAGGGAAAAACCTCTCTCCACATGAGTGAGGAGGAGAACTCGCTCGTCGAGCTGAGGCTGAGGCTCGATCTCCCTCCCCGGCACTCTCCACGAACTAGGCATCACAAGGCCGTCAAATTGGAGCCCCTCGAGGTCCGCCGCCATGACCGTCGAGCGGATCCAATCGCCCCGGATCTAGCCCGGCGGTAGAGTGGCCCGGGAGCTCGACGCCTTTTCCCCTCCGCCTCCCTTCTTGGCGCGCTCGAGTGCCTTCGTCTTGTCCTTCGCCATCTCTTGGTGGCTGATGGGAGTGAATGCGGTGGCGCTATGCTAAGGGGTATGAAGCAGAGAGACGAGGGAGAAAGGGGGAAAGTGGAGCACACTGTTGCGTGCATCGGCCACATCGACTTTTATACCCGCACATATGAGTGCCTGGCCTGTGGGCTCGTGCAATCCCAGCACATCTCGCAACTGACGCCAGCCCGATACATGGCAAAAATGGTGGGGCAAAGATCGAGGAGTTCCTCCCCACTTGCACCGCTTACTGCGCTATGGCCAGCCCGCACGCTTCTCCAAAATTTGAATCCCGCAAAATCCGGGTCCAGCGAGTCAATTGGTTGCATAGGAGACATCCAAAACCATTCTGCTTGTTATTGTGATATTTGTTCACTCGGACAGTCAAGAAGCCAGAATCGATCAAGGCGACTGACGAGGGATTAAACCTACTCGTATACTTTCAGACCCTCAGAAAAGTGTCCGAGACACTGAGTCGGGTCGAAATCAACTTCAATCCTCCCTCACTCGGTCCTCAATCCATTCGTGGGCTAATGACGATGACATGTACCTAGGGTAGGGTCCTAGGCCTGACCTACATGCCCTACCCAAGGACACTGCACAAGAGGCCATGGCCTACAAAGATAGAAAGAAGATACCGACGGGAATCATCCCAGGGTGCAATCGACTCAACAGTGGATCCACTCGGATATCCCAATTCCACTCGACCATCATTATTCACTCAGAAGACACAGTACTACAGGATGCTGCTAACGCGACACTACGAAGAGACCCTTTGACGAAACTGTGTGCGATGCACTAATCGCAAACGGGGATGTAAAAAACCGTCAAAAAAGGTGCAAAACGTTTGCGATGGCGAAGCCATCAAACACGGTTCAGATTTTAGTTGCGTGTGCGATGCAGTGCACATGGTTAACCCGTTCAAACTGTTTGCAATGAGGCAGAACAACAGAAACAGGCAGCCATATCAATGTGTGTGCGATATATGGCATACAGTTCGCTCCGATGAACTGTTTGCTATTAGGGAGTGCAACAGAAATGGTTAGCCAGATCAAGGTGTGTGTGATATATGGCATATGGTTCACTCGGACAAACTGTTTTCTATTAGGGAACACAATAGAAATGGTTCAACTTAACAAGATGTGTGTGATACATGGCAAATAGCCGACTCGGATGAACTGTTTGCGATGAGAAATTACAACACACACGGTTAATACAGTTAGTTCGTGTGCGATTCTGTGTGTACAAAAAACTTTAAAAAATGCAAACTAGTTGCTTCCGGTGGCTAGGAGTATCGCGCATGATGCGTCTGCGAGTACTCGTGTGCGATGATTAGTAAGTTACACATACGTTTCCTTATGTTAACACTTGTGTGATAAATAACACGTGGCACGAGATACGGTATTCGGGTTGTGTGTGTGCTCCACTTAGTCTTCCCGCGTTCCACATGGGTGAATTGTAAAATCCATTCCTCTTCCCTCATCAGTTTCCCGCCACCAGCTAATGGCTTGCTGCATATAACCCAGGCGGCAACGCGCCATCGCGACACTCTGCGCAGATCTAGTCCTCACCCATCTACCATTAGTTATTCCAAGCATGTCAGGCAACGACCAAAGATTCGACATCGACGCCTACCTACATTACATCTTCGGCAAGGAGAACGAGCCGGAGCAGGCCGGGGAGCAAGAGCTTCATCGGCCGGTACAGGCACCATGGCCCATCGGCAGTGATACCGGCGTGACAGTCCTTGGGAGCACAATCGACATATTGCAGAGGAGGTGTGATGAGGAGTTTTCCATCCACCGTGCAAAAGATCCAGAGCTGCTCGGCGGCATGATCGACGACCCACCCAAGGAGCCGCCATCACTAGTGCTCATCGAGAGCCTGATGCCCTGCAAGGAATGGGCAGAGGACCTCTGCAATTCAGTCAAGACACAGGCAGCATGCGGCTTCGTCATTGCCCGCGGCGGCTATGTCAACCTCGATCCCGATGATGTGGTGGCCAGGCTCGAGCGCATCCTTGGCGGAGTTGACGTCCCCGACGAAGTAGAACATCGCCAACATGATATCTTGAGGATGCAGGTGATGGACGGAATTTTCTACCAGGCCAGAGACATGGAAATGGAGCGGTTCCGTGGAGTTGTCATGCGCGTGATTGCACGCTGTCAAGCTCTTCTGGAAGAGGCCCAGAAGCTCCAAGAGCCTCCCAGCGCCAGCAGTACTGTAGGCGGAGGCGGGTCGGGACACTTGGAGTGAACGGCCACAAGGGTGCTATGCTGATCATGGAGTCCGAGAAGACCATCGTTGGAAGGCCGCCAGCTCAACCTTTTAGCCTATATTTTATTATAATTGTATGCATATGTAGGTCGTGAGTGTTCTGGGCCTTGCTGCATGTGGCATTTTAAATTGTCCTGAATATGTAAGACAATTATTAAGAATTATTAACCGTTGCCATTGTAAATTTGCCTCAACGGCGAGCAGAGCGCGCGCAGGGACGCCAGAGCGGAGCGCGCCGCGGCCGCCTCAATGGCGAGCAAAACGCGCGGACGGACGTGAGCAGAGCGCGCCGCGGCCGCCTCAACGGCAAGCAACCACGTGGTCAACCTTCTGCCATCAATAAATTTTGACCTTGTTTCTCGTCACATTGCAGATTACAACACAATAAGTAATTGCAAATCTGTTCACACCTATTAAACTAATATGTGTTCACACTTAGCCCCGAGCTATAAAAACTACCCACTCGAAAATTACTTCATAGTTCCTCTCCTCATCACCCACAAAACCGGTCTTTCCTATCAAGTCGTTCCGCCATGACCGGTAGGAGGAGTTTCGGGTGGACCTATAACCAGGCAGCAAAGACCAAGGCCGCGGAAGCACTAGAGAGGTCCCGCTGCGAAGCCGCAGCCGCAGCAGAGATGTCCCGATGCACCGCGGAGCCATCGAACGAGCTCTCACAGGCACGCAAGGGCTCTGACAAGCGCACTCGCTGTGTCGGCGATGGCGACGAGCTGGCATTGCTGAAGTCCTTGGCCGGCGACGACGACATTCTCGCTGACCTCATTAAGCAGCAGGAGCTGGTCGACAGCTTGATGAAGCTGCTCGAGATCAGCGATGCCTCGGTTGACAAGGCGACCGGCCTCATCGAGCAACTCATGGGTGACAATGCTAAGCCCCTCAAGGCGCTCGCCGGGAAGGAGGAGGAGGCTGCCGGCTGGAGGATGCTACATGAGCAGAGCAGTGCCTTGGGGATGACGCTGGCAGCAATCGTTGAGGAACTGATGGGTGACTTGAGCAAGCTCCGGATCGAGCGCGGGCAGGAGGTGGAGGAATCCGTGGCTGCTTTCAAGCAAAGTCATGAGGAATTGAAGAAGGAGCTAGAGGATGTCGTCGCCCGGCGATCCATCGACGAGTAGAGACAGTAGCGAACCAGATCGTTGTCTGCGATTTCCTTCTTCTCTTGCCCCCGTGTCTTCCGGGCTTTGCCGCATGAGGCATTTCAAATTATCTGGAATATGTAAGACAATTATTATCCATGCCATTGTAAATTTGTCGTCATATTATCCGTTGCCATTTTATTTGTGGTCGTATTATCCGTTGCCCTATGTGGCAATTTAAATTATGGCAGAATACGAGTTGAAAACATGAACAAAGCAAATGCTGCCATGGGATCACAAGGAAACACCCTCCGTCCAGGTGCTTTAATTAACCCATTAATGTAGAAGTTGTGAGCAAGGCAGGCGGCGGCTGGTGCATGGAGGTCAAAGAGCTCGCTTCCCGGAGAGCATGGGCGGCCTTGCTGCTCGCATGTGCCCCGTCGAGCCTACGAGGTGGACAGGATGCACGCGTCCCGTCGAGCCTGCGCGGCGGACTCCTCACACGCGTCCCATCGAGCCTGCACGGCGGGCTTCTTGCGCTTGTCCCGTCTAATCAAACAGGTGCACGCATGCCACCGAGTATGGTTAAATTTCGACACGGTTAATATAATACAACCGTTTACGATATTAACGTGTCAGCTTTTTGTTTCAAAAAGGACTTCGTTGGCTACTAATGTGTGCGCCTCTTCTCAAACTAGACGATTTTTTTACCACGGCATATATGTGCCATGTCATGAAACGATGCCAAGTTTCATGTTTTTGGGTGAGTTTTTGATTTGCTGGGATTTAAAAACCGAGATTCTCAATGTTTCAGGACGACGACAAGTTTGTAATTCATTCCCATTCCTTAAATGAGACCTAAACATGCACCCAATGACACATGTATGATTTCCCACCCATTTTACTTCACTGGAGCATGTGCTTGTAGTTCAAATTTGAATTATGGACTACATTAAATGCGTAGAAAACTTAATTAGTAATACATACAATGGCCAAACAAACCCTGAATAGCTTCAAATTTCAGCACGACACTCCTGTTATTCTATGTTGCCTGTAGAGAACAAAGTTCAAGGCGAGAAGAGGCAGCGATTATCGTTTCGCCCACAAGAGGGGCATGTTTCCCTACTGGAACCACGAGGGTTGCAACAGGCTCTGGTTTGTAAGAGGCTTGTAATATAGCTTTGCCCAAATTGGACAATTATATGTACCATGCAGTGACACCATGCCAAGTTTCATGATTTCCTGGTGAGTTTTGGATTTACAGAGATTTAAAAACCGAGATTCGCAATGTATGTGGCCAAGCCAGGACGGCGAGACGGTTGAAATCGTTCCCATTTGTTCCATGGGACCTAAACATGCACCCCAAGGAAACATGTACGTTTTTCTAGCCATTTTGGTGCACTAGAGCATGTGTTTGTAGTTCGGATTTCAATTATGGACATTAAATGCCTAGAAAACTCAATTAATGAATAAAAAGGGTCAAATGAACCCTGAATAATTTCAAAGTTCAGCACAAATCTCCCGTTGTTCCGTGTTGCATGTAGAAGAAAATACAAGGCTAGAAGAGGGAGCAATTATCGTTTGGCTCACAAGGGGACACGTTTCCCTATCAAAACCACGAGGGTTCTTGTGACAGGCTCTAGTTTGTAAGAAGTTTGTAATAAAGCTTGGCCCAAATTGGCAATGTTTTTACCACGACATATTGATGTCGCTTGAAGCTACGCCGGTATTTCCCCAAAGAGGAAGGGATGATGCAGCACAGCGGCGGTAGGTATTTCCCTCAGCTATGAAACCAAGGTTATCGAACGAGTAGGAGAACCAAGCAACACAACGTAAACAACCCCTGCACACAGATAACAAATCCTCGCAACCCGACGTGTTAAAGGGGTTGTCAATCCCTTTCGGGGTACGACGCCTCAAGATAGGCAAACAGACGTGAGATAATTTTGTAGTAGATTGAAAGATAGATCGCAGATAAAAAAATAGAAATAAAACGCAGCAAGGTATTTTTGTATTTTTGGTTTAATAGATCTAAAAATAAAAGCAAGAGAAAAGTAGACCGCAAAGGCAAATATATGAGAAGAAAGACCCGGGGGCCGTAGGTTTCACTAGTGGCTTCTCGCGAGAAAAATAGCAAACGGTGGGTGAACAAATTACTGTTGGGGAATTGACAGAACTTCAAATAATTATGACGATATCCAGGCAACACTACAAAAAAGACACATCTGTGACATTTAGGGCTGAACGAAATTTTTTTTGTCATACTTATGACACTTCTATGACGATAATTGTGACAAAACCCGGTATCATCATAGATGTGGTGGGCTCCTACTTCTATGAAAAAAAATCATGACAGAAAATGGGCTTTTGGCCTGGGCGGGCCGGAGACGCAGCTGCATGACATTCTTTGGGCCATCCATGACGGAGAAAACCGTGGTAGAAGCGAGGGCGAGGAAAATATCGGGGGAGTTCCTGGTTACGGTGGGTGGTTAGGGCCGAGCGATGCGCGTTTCTCTCGTACGTACGCGCGTGTGTGTGAAGCGTTGGGCTCTAACTGAACCCGAGCGATTGCACTACAGGCTACGCGTTACTGAACCCGAGCGATCTATCGATCCCTTGCTGTTAACTGAACCCGAGTGATTCCTTCGCTACTGCTGCTAACGAAAGCCGATCGAACACTGCTGCCTCCTTCCGTGGATGAACAGTGAGCGTTGTTGGGGGGTTTGGATGAACAGTTCCCGGTGGGGGTTGGATGAACAGGAACCCGTGGTAGTAGATGCCGTTGCCGCTGGATGAGCAGTACCCCGATCGATCGAGCCGGTGGATGAACAGGACCCCGTGGAGGGCTGGATGAACAGGACCCCGTGGAGGGCTAGTTGAACAGTAGCCGGTGGAGGGCTGGTTGAACAGTAGCCGGTGAAGGGCTGGATGAACAGTAGCACGTGGAGGGGTTGTTGAACAGGACCCTGTGGAGAGGGTTGGTTGAAC
Source organism: Triticum aestivum (assembly GCF_018294505.1). Classification (NCBI taxonomy): domain Eukaryota; kingdom Viridiplantae; phylum Streptophyta; class Magnoliopsida; order Poales; family Poaceae; genus Triticum; species Triticum aestivum. The sequence goes on from NC_057808.1 coordinate 223,492,436, forward strand.
AGTAGCCGGTGGAGGAGCGCGCGGTGGAGGCTGGATGAGCAGGGCCCCGTGGATGAACAGTCACAGGTGGAGGCTGGAGGAGGTCGACGGTGGATGAACAGTAGCCCGTGGAGGCTGGAGGAGGTCGACGGTGGATATTAACAGTATCTCGTGGAGTCCCGTTTTGCGGTACGCCACACCCCTCCCAATGAACAGGACCCCCGTTTCGACCGTAGCGCTCCAACACAAGTCCGTTTCCTCCGTTTTGCGGTACGCCACACCCCTCCCGATCAACAGGACCCCGTTTCGACCGTAGGAGTTCTGTTTCCTCCGTTTTGCGGTACGCCAGACCCCTCCCGATGAACAGGATCCCGTTTCCACCGTGGCCGGTCGAACACAAGGCCGTTTCCTCCATTCTGTGGTACGCCAGGCCTCGTTTCCATCGGCTGTTCCGTCCAAGCCGGTTGGCTCCCGATGAACAGCACGTGTTCCATTGCCTCCCGATGAACACGATGCATTCCGTTGCCTCCCCATGAACATGACGACGACGCAGTTTCTTCGTTCCGACCCAGCCACATCCATGTACACGAGCCCTGGCCGTACGTATGCGCGAGTAGGCGTTCGAGACCCCGCCCGTATGTACATACGTGGCCATATTTACTTTCTTGCACCCTGGACGCTGTACGTACGTGTACATGCTACGTGCACGCCTCTACTACCACACGTGCGCGCCTCTACATCGACCAGTATGTACGTACACGTTTGCGACCAGAATGAGAACGCTACGTACACTTTGACCGGGTGGGTCCCGACTGTCAGGCACTTCCTTGCGTGCGAAGATGTAGCTGGTGGGTCCCAGCAGTCAGGGGGGTGAATCATTTTTTTGCCCATAATATGGACGCACTTCCTTGCGTGCGAAGATGTAGCTGGTGCGTCCCAGCAGTTAGGGGGAATGTTTTTTTCGTGAAATACGGTGGCCCGTCTGGTGGGTCCCCGCTGTCAGGTGGAGGAATCATTATTTTCCACGTAATAAAGAGGCACTTCCTTGCTGCGGCCGTGGACCCAGCTGTCAGCCTCTCCACGTACAGTACTCTTCCGATGGAAGTCGTTCCTTGACCACGTTGACCACGTCGCGCCGAGAGCACCAGGGCGATGGACGACGGCGAGGCCTAGGAAAGGGACGACGCGGAGCCGGGGAAGATGCGGAAGTGGATGCCCACGCGGAGAGGAGTACAAGGGTTCACTGGTTCGGCTGTGGTGTGAGGCTACCGTCGCCGTAGGGCCTGGCCAGCGATGGGAGTAGTAGGGGCGGTGAGGCCTCCGCGGCATCATAGCCGGCCAGGGGAAGCAGGAGCACGCGGTACGACCGACGCTGGTTTGGGCGGCTGGAGCAACAAGACTAGAGGTTGAAGAAGCACTACCACCGTTGGATGGACATCATACGGTCATTGGAGCTAGAATCATTCATATTGACTAAGTTGACAAAGCCCTCCATCCCCGTCAACTTAGTAGGCCCACATGTCAGCCTCCCACAATGGTGGGTCCCAGCTAGCAGTGGGAGTATTCATTTTTTTGTGCGTAATAAGGAGGCACTTCCTTGTGTGCGAAGATATAGCTGGTGGGTCCGAGCTGATAGCGGGGGAACATTTTTTCAAGAAATACAGAGGCCCTTCCGGTGGGTCCCAGCTGTCAGGTGGAGGAATCATTATTTTGCGCGTAATAAGGAGGCATTTCCTTGTGTGGACCCCTACTGTCAGCCTCTTCCGATGGCTGTTCTTTGTTGATCATGTTGACCTCGCCGCGCTGAGAGTACAAACGCGGTGGATGAGGGCGAGGCGCAGGAAGGGAACGACCTAGAGCCGGCGAAGCCACCGCAGTGGATGCCCACGTTGAGGGGTGTAGGAGCACTTACTGGTCGGCTGCAGGGTGAGGCTGACGTCGCCGAAAAATAACAGGATGTGCGGGTGTGTAGAGGGATGGCCTGGCGGCAGCACAGCCAGCCACGGGAAGAGGGAGCTGGCAGTCCCGCCGGCGCTGGTTTGGGCGGCTGGAGCAGGAAGATCAGAGATTGAAGAAGCACGACGGCCGTTGGATGGACATCCAACAGTCACTGCTCTGTGTTGACTAAGTTGACAGCCTTACGTACGCATCAAAAAAATTAGGACAGCGTCATCGTCAACCTAGTAGGCCCAGAAGTCAGCCTCCAAATGTGTGGAAAACAACATACAACCCATTAGCCATTATTTTCAATAATTCACAGCCCATTTGCTAATTCTTAAGGATATTTGAAGCCCATATTCTTTTTATTAGCATTACAAACCATATATTCTGGGCACTGCTAAAAAAATCAATGAAACTTTTCATATTTCGGTGGGGTTCGAACTCTTTTAATCACGAAATTTCGAGTCGCGTTAAAATAATTTTAAAATATATCAAAATAAAATTCAAAAAACAATTCTCCGCAAAAAATGAATGAAATTTAAAATCTTAACTAGCAAGATGCCCGTGCGTTGCACGGAACATGAAGATGCATTTGTATGAGTAGTTTATCTTGTGGGAGAAAAGACGATCTTTTAATGTAATTGCCAGTTGGCTTTGGTTTTTATAAGAGTAGAGAGTAGAGAAATCCAGAAAAAAAATGATATTTTAATGTAATTGTCGGTTGGCTTTGGTTTAAAAATTTACAGCCCATTTCTTACAACTTATAGCCCATTTTCTGGGGAAGCCCATTTCTTTCTACTTTACATCCCTCCCTCTCGTCTTGAAAGATTTGCTGCCCAGCAGGGCTGAGAAAAGCAAGTAGGCCTCGGTTTTGGTGTTCTCCAAAAAAAAGAACTGGGCTAGCCATTTTCAGAAAGAAAAAATATATCAACTGGGCTCGTCATGTGCTTAAATAAAAGCGTAAGCGTGGGCTAGATGGGCCACAACCCCCACACAGCGCGCAGTTGAGCTCCGTCTCTGATACTAAAAAAAACTGGGCGAGCTGCTGGGTCCCTGGTGTTATCCGCTCGTCGTGTAATTTTAACAAATCCGCCTTCGCGCCGGCCTATGCATCGCCGGTGTGAGATGAGACGTCGATGCTTGTCCTGGCGACATGCCGCCGTTGGTGGACTCTACGTCCCCCTTGCTGAAGTCGACCGCGTCCTCGTCCTCATCGTCAGCGCCGCCCTCAAGGTTGTAGTACTCGTAGTAGTGGTTGCGCCAGAGCTCGCGTTGGTACTCCACCGCCGATTCCTCGACGGACAGACTCTTCTCTACCTCGACCTCGGCCACAGGCAACTCCTCCTCCCGGCGCTCCTCGATCTCCGCCGCCTCCTGCATCTCCAGCTCCCGCTCGGCGACCTCATGAGGAAGCAGGTGCTCCATGGCCACCGCCGCCTTTTCAGACGTGGGTAGCATGCTGGAGTCCGAGGTGGCCTGGAATATCTTGGCGTGTGCATCCTCGATCTTGGCATGGATGGCCTCGACCCGGGCCAGGGCGACATCGGCGGCATGGGCGGCAGCTCGAGCGCTCTTGGCGTTTGCAGCCGCCGTCGCAGCAGTAGCTGCAGCCGTCTCGGCTGCCGCGGCTGCCCTGTCGGCTGCCGTAGACGCCCTCTCGGCGGAAGCGACCGCGCTCAATGCGGATGCGGCGGCACTCTCGGCGTAGGCGGCGGCGCTCTCGGCGCAGGCGGCGGCGCTCGAGGGGGACGCGGCCATCGTACGGGCCTTCACGAAGCGTTTCCACGACGTCATCTTTGCAAGAAGGGGGTGCAGGACTGGGGATTGGGATTCGTGGATTCGGTGGTTGCCGGCACTAGAGCAGAGGAGCCGGGGAAGATTAAGGAGGGAGACTTAAATAGACCCAGATATTTACATCGCAAATGGTTCCTAGAAAACAACTATGTGTGATGTTGTATATATTTTTTATTAGCTGTGAAAGACGAATTTGGAGTAAAGTAGCAACAGATGGTGTTTTAAATGAACGAGAAATTTTGTAGTACTAATACAACTGTCATGTCAAATTTTAGAAAATTCCAGGGGTCATTTGACCTTTTAAGACATTTAAGTGATTTTCTAACAGTGAGGAATTAGGAGGAAGTTTTTTTTGGCTTGTAATAATGAGGCACCTGCTTGCGTAATGCAATGACCCTGGTGGGTCCCTACTGTCAGCCTCTCCACGTACAGTCATCTCCTGATTCCTCTTGGTTGTTGACCATGTTGACAACGCCAGACGGAGGCGGGCACAACAAGCGAACCAAGGCGGAGAACGACGGTGAGGCCTCGGACGGGATGGAACAGTAGCCGTGGAAGATGCGGTAGTGTAGTGGCAGGTGCAGGGGAGTACGAGGGCAACAACATGCAACTCAAGCTTACAAACGGTACAAAAAGCCCAAGGATTAATTGTTCATCAAATTTTTAGACAAAACCCAGATTGAACATGGCAGTAGCATCTAACCCAACCACTCTTTTTCGCAGTCACAAACAAATGGATCGGTCTGATCCATAAAATCAACATCCTGTGCATAAAAATTTATTGCACGATGACTACAACTTGTTGTAAATAGAAGCCGAGCACGTTTAGAAGCCCATTTGTCCACCTGAAACTTCTTTTTTTGCTCTTCAACGTGTCCGTCCGTGAGAAATCTCTTGCGGTAAAACTTAAGCCTCAGGGACAATAGTAACCTCGCATTCAACAGGAAGAATGTGACAAAGCTTCTGTTTGCCTGGTTGGATGCATATCCTTCCATCGTTATTGTCCTCAAACGAATGTCATGAGAACTGAGAAAATCCTGGTGCTTATTACGCCACCGATTGGTTATACGTTTTTGTCCATGTACTTCTAGTACCTAAGTAGACATGAAGATTTGAAAATAGTTAAGGTCTGAAAAAAGAGTATGTCGAAAGAGCAACAGCTGAACGGTTAATTCTAGTACAATATATACAGTCTTTCAATGTGCATGAAATCATCACCTCCATATATAAATTCTCCAGAGACCGAAAGCATCGCAACAAGCCAATAATTATGTTCAGATCATAACTATACATTCCGATATATAAGATTGACAGAATCCAGCAGCATTGATAGGCTATCCATGGACGAACTCTTCATTGAGCATATAACATAATATTAGTACCCAAAGTGTACTCCAAGATGATATAAAACTTATGCGCACAAATGAAAAATGCAGCTTATGATTACAAATGTGTAGATGATAATATACGGTGCCTGAAAAAGTGAGGAGCCAAACACCAACTTCTTGTGATCATTAAACAGATCACGAATTACACCAAAGGTCTCCAGTTTGGGCGCAGAGGCGACAGTTATTTGCGAAGGTTTATAAAAAATTATCAAGGAGTAACCTTTCAAGTGAAGGGGCATCTTCGATGATGAGCTGCTGTCCTTCAAAACAAATTCCAATGCTTTTAAGTGAGGCGACTTTATTTGGAGACAACTGATAGGGATTTCTATTCCCAAAACAATCAGCAAGCGCTCCAGGGCATGGCAACTGGAGTGGATGATGCTGTGCAGTGAGGCCTCCGACAGATAAACCACCACAAGCAAAAGTCTTTTTAGCAGTGGGAGTCGAAGCATTTGTACCAGATCGTCTGGTAGAGGGCACCAGGCGAAGGTGGCGGTGTGGAGAGAGGAGGAAAACCGCGCGATGGACAACGGTGGTGTGGGCACAAATTCTTGGTATGTTCGTGGTATGAAACTTTCGTGGTAATGGTAGAACTCAAACTGCTAGAGTTTTCCGAATTCAGGGGATGTCAGCCAAGCGTCCACCGTGCCGGGTATGGACAGCGGGTAGCGTGTCGGGATGCAGAGGCGTTGAACGGGGCCCTGCTGGTGAGAGGAGACGATGGCTCTGAGGAGATCAAATTCAGGAAGGACAGATATCTGACGACAGTCGAGATTGAGGGGCGCGGTCCGCCATAGAGGGCGCCACAGAGTTGAGAGGACTTGTGTGCGGCAGCAATCCTTGGTGGGGAGAAGCGAGATGATCTCCTCAAGGATGACGTCCGGGAGATCGCTGATGCGGTCCACCGGAGATTCTACCGGTTCCTCAGATCTGGGTGGGGGGCGGGGGGAGGGGGGGTCGCTGCTTCTCCCCGCGATGCCGGGTGCGGGACTACAACCGGCGTCGCTGCTGGCGGGAGCCTCATCTTCTTGGCGCTGGGGCCAGCCGACTCCATTTTCCTTGTGGGCGTCGCGCCAAGCTCACGGGTTTGAGCAGAGTAGCCAGAGACGAGCCTAGTGGCTGTGCGAGTGGGGAAGAAGGAGGGCTAGGGTTTTCTGTAGGAGTGGAAGAAGAGGAGCAGATGTTTTCTGTACTAGTGAGGAAGAAGGTGAGCGGGTTTTTTGGAAGAGTGAGGAAGATGGGGAGCGGGGGGAATTGGGGCGAGATGGAAGCATAAGTGGAAGCGAGGAGGAAGGAGGGTTTTCCTGGGATCGCCCCCTCTTCAAGAAATCTGGGCTTCTCCTCGCAAAAAAAAACAAATGGGCTTTAAGATGGATAGGCTTTTGTATCGGCCCAGTCGGCTGCCCGTGTTTCGTACTGGAGGGCCTTGTGCTAGAGGCATCCCGGGACACTCTCCAGCTTATTGCCCATTCAAAAGAAAAAAAGAGACGCCTCCAGCTTATGGCTATTCATCAGTAACCTTTTTCAACTTGGCATCCACCAAATTAGAGGATGCAGCAAAGTGAGGTGTCAAATAACAGGCCTACACTATACTTACTAGATTGTGAAGGTTCACAGGCTAGTCAACATTTACATTAAACTAAGCTTCAGAAGATACGATATGCATACTAACATTCAGAAGAACAAAAGTTCAGCATGTTTATGCATCTCAATGATTCACCATACTATAACCAATACAAAGCTGTGAGAAGGTGTGGAAATAAATAAAATCGGTCGATGCTTCTCTGAGCAAAGGGCCCCCCTGCGCACGCATTAATTTCCTTAATTTCATGGGCATGCTTGTTTCTTCTCAATGTTGCGAGCACTTTGAGCATGTTGGCAACTCCACAGCTAGCTAGCTGCCTCATCTTGCAATTGATGCTGACACATTTGCAGCAAACACATGAGGCAATAGAGATGACTCAACATGAGTCCATATTGTGCAGTTCCCCTGAAGTTATCTTCATTGTCCCGAATCTGAAAAGATAGGAAAACAATAGCTATACTTAAACAGTGTTGCAAAACAATAGCACATATCAATAGCTCGGCATGACAAAACATGATCATCTGGACGAAGGGGATACTGACCTGCCCGAGGAAGATTATATATAATTTCATAAGTCCTTGGTTGATTTCCACCTTCGGCTGCACTGCTTGTTTGCTACTCCACACATGACAGGATCATTCCGCACTGCAATCAGCAAGTCAATGTACGAATAAGCTTATTTCATCTTGCGGTGGTGATTGTACCTAGTTACGAATGTAGGAATTCCTGGAGCACCATGAGGTTAGCTGACGGCAGGTAGATGCGGCCATATAAGTTTTGTGCGGTGCTACCAAAATTGAGGTTTGTATCCCTTCCCGTTATGAGAATTCTTCTTGAAGTTGGTAGAATGTGACGGCTTGTTCTTTGCATCAAACTTGCCTTTCCCCTGAGATTTGTTCTTACTGTTTTGGGGCTAGTTGGGCTGGAAGTTCTTCTTGTGTACCATGTGGGCACTAGAAGCTCCCTCAGCGACCCAAGCACATGTGTCTTTTGCTCTCACCTTCTCTTCAAAATGAAGAGTGCTAATGAGATCCGAAACGGAAAACTCATGTCTCTTGTTTTTCAGAGAAGTAGCAAAATTGTTCCAAGAAGGTGGAAGCTTGGCAATGATGGTCCAGCAACAAATTTGTCCGGTAACACCCACTTGAAGTACTCAAGTTCCTTAGCGAGTGATTGTATCTCATGAGTCTGCTGAACAATAGAGCGCTCATCAGTCATCTTGTAGTCACATAATTGCTCCATGATGTACAACTCATTGCCAGCGCCCGAGGCCCCAAATGTGGCCTCGAGCGCAGCCCACATGTCTTTGCCGCTGTCAAACGACATATATGAATCCACAATGGAATCGTCAAGAACACTCAGCAGGGCGGCTTTGAAGAGGGTATCCATGTTCTCAAAAGCTTCTTGCTGTGTAGGATTAAGATCGTCCTCAGGCTTACCCTTAGTGGCGTCATAGCAGTACATGATCTGAAACCAATATACTGCTCTTGTGCGCCACCTTTTATATTGCACCCCCTTAAAAGTAGGCGGCTTCAAAAGCGCAGCAAAACCACTCGGAGTAAATTGCCTATAATCAGGTTTTTGGATTGGATTGTTGAATATATGAGCAATTTACTATGAGATGTAATCCGAATCAACAGTAAATAGATCATGGCGACAATTGCAAAGATCAAAGTAATGATGCGGACTAAACCAGGAGGACATAATCACATACTGTACAGCGGGAGCAGAACCGCTGTGGTTGATGTTGTCACTCATGTCGTTGATGAAGAGGTTACCGAGGTCGGGGAAGAAGGCTGCCATTGAGGAAGTCGCCGCTGGTAGCAGTCACAGGAGTGTGCTCCCCAAAAACCTGATCGCCCCTCTCCCGTACAGGATCACGAAAGGCGGGGTTCAGAGGACTGCTGTCCCTTCTCGCGGTGCACGCTGGAAGGAGGGATGGAGAAGAATTGCGTGGCGGCGCTACGATCTGGAATGGTGCGAAACCATATGATACAGCGGCGGCTAGGGTAGAGCCTGTCAGGTCGGTCATGCAAGTAAGACCAAGTATTGTATAATAGTAGGCCTTTGGCCCAAACTCCTCGTCCAAGTCAATAATAGCCCCACTATCCAAAAGAATCAGAAACGGCTGAGTAATTAAGGCGTCAATTATTAATTAATGACTTAATAAATTTTCCGACTCACACCACACTTAGAGCATGGTTAATAGTATAGCCAACATCTGGCTATATGAAGTTGACACATCATCTAGAACCAACCTAATACGTAGCCTGCTTACAATAGTTAGTCCCTTTAGTATAATACTATATCATTAATAATGGCCCCACCTTTTGTCTCACAAAGTATGTGTAGTCTGAAAGGCTGGGCGTGCAGCGAGCGGTGCCCTCGGTCGGCACGCCGCTTCAACGGCGGAAGCAGTGAGAGGTCGCGTCGCCCTGACTTTCCATCAATGTGGAGCGGCGGGCTCAGCTGGCGCCGGGCGGGAAGGTTTCAATTTTTGATTCAGTTGTTGTGCTGCTACCGTCCAATATTCACGTGTGGTTGTTTCTAGAATAAAAAAAGGAGGTACTCCTACTTATGTTACTCCCACTATGGCTAGCCTTGCGCTTGGCTCTTCGCCTCTTCCGGAAGTCAAACAATAATGGTGGTACTACAGTAGTACTTCTGGCAATCCGACACCAAATGAACTGCTGCACATCCACCGCTTGTAAGCAAAAGTTTCTCCTCGTGCAGAGAGCCACCGCGCACGCGTTGGCGAGGGAGAAGGCGTAGTAAGCAAGCTTCTCGTCGTTCTGCGAGTTGACGGGACACATCAAAGTTATTTAGTAGTACGTACTCTCTCCAAAAAAGGGCTGACCATGTCATGGCTACCATCCCATGCTCCGTCGTTGAGTAGGTGCCATCGAAGTGCACGACTCACTTACGCACTGCTTATCTGATTATCTCCATTTTCTTGCATGACACGTGCACCTTGATGCTAGATGTCTCGCGTGTTGGCAAAAGGATGAACAAAGCTCACGTAAAAAAAAGAGTGGAAGAACATAGATTCCCGACGACCGAGAAGGAGCAAGGAACCTCGCGGTGGAGCGTCTGCAAGGAACCTTGCGCGTTTCCCCCTGTTTTTTGCCGCCTGCCCGCCTATAAACAAATAAAAGAACATGAACTCTTCGCTAACCACTAGAGACGATACATCAGGATGCTAAGTTGAAGATATTTTATTAGTTTATATTGATAACCACACATGTACAGGACGCATGCAGCCACACATGTACACACGCCAACGCACTAACTCATGCCGATCCAACACATGCACAAACGCACACAGCATGGAGCACACAACGCACGTACACAACAGATGCATGCACACACACTCGGCCGCAGAATGCACGTGAATAACACATGCATGCGCACACACTCAGCTGCATGGAGGCGTGTGCCATCTGCGATGACGTCTGGTTCATCGTGCTACGCCGAAGCTCGCACACAACGGCGCCTACGCATCTCTTGCAGCACCTCTTTGCCGTCGTTGCTCAACGACTAGCCGGAGACGAAGACGACTGCAGCCTCGGCCTTAGAGCTAGCATCGATGGCAAAGCACGCCCGCTGCACGCACACGAGCACGTACGGAGTGCCCACGACGTGGTGCGTCCCTAGTCGCCTCTACTCCTTCTGCGCAAGTTGTCTATGAAGGCGGCTGCATGCCTAATGATGATGTGGGTGAGATCTTCTAGGACTCAGATGATGACGAGGAGGGTGTCTCCGACAGCATTCCTCGGCTCGCACCTCTTGCATCACGGTGGTCGAGCTTGGAGTCATTCATCTGGTACATGTGGCATCTCAGATCTGGACACAAGGTGACGTGCACCGTCAAGGGGGTCAGTGAGGGAGTCCTAGACTAAGGGGTCCTCGGGCGTCCGGTCTATTATCAAATGGGCCGGACTGGTGGGCTGTGAAGACATGAAGGCCGAAGACTGTACCCGTGTCCGGACAGGACTCTCCTTGGCATGGAAGGCAAGCTTGGCGACCAACTACGAAGATTCCTTCTTATGTAACCGACTCTATGTAACCCTAGATCCCCCTGGTGTCTATATAAACCGCAGGGCGTAGTCCGGAAAGGAGATACTCATTACCATAGTCATAAAGGCTAGACTTCTAGGGTTTAGCCATTACGATCTCGTGGTAGATCAACTCTTGTAATACTCATATTCATCAAGATCAATCAAGCAGGAAGTAGGGTATTACCTCCATAGAGAGGGCCCGAACCTGGGTAAACATCGTGTCCCCTGTCTCCTGTTACCATCGACCTTAGACGCACAGTCCGAGATCCCCTACCCGAGATCCGCCGGTTTTGACACCGACATTGGTGCTTTCATTGAGAGTTCCACTGCGCCGTCGACGAAAGGTTCGATGGCCCCTTTGATCGTCTATAGCGACGCTGTCCAAGGAGAAACTTTCCTCCCCGGATAGATTTTCGTATTCGGCGGCTTCGTACTGTGGGCCAACTCGCTTGGCCATCTGGAGCAGATCGATAGCTACGCCCCTGGCCGCCAGGTCAGATTTGGAAGCTTGAACTACGTCGCGGATATTCGTGGAGACCTGATCTTCAACGAATTTGAGACCACGACGATCGCTCCCCCTCGCTCTGATGAACATGACTTAAATCTGTCATCGGACCATATTCAGGAGATGGTTCCTGTAACTGCTACGGCCTTAGATCCGGAGTAGATTGCGCCATCCGAAGTCGCAGAATCCGCGGCGTTGGAGCCGCACATGGACTCAGCACCTTGTAATGTCTGCGTCAACGGAATTCCGGACTCGTCTCCGGCTATAAGTTCCGAACCATGCACGCCTGCGGGCGTAGAGCTAGATCGGTTATCGATCTTTGAGTACAGCGCCGCAGATATCTTCCAACACTCGCCCTTGGGCGATGTGCTAAATTCATTAAAAAACCTGTCCTTGGCGGGGGACTCACAACCGAACTATGTCCGGTTCGAACTAGAGGCTGATGATGGAGAATTTCGCTTCCCGCCTGCCACCCACTTCATAGCCACTGTCGAGGACTTACCCGACATGCTTGATTATGGCTCCAAAGACATCAACGGTATAGACGACGATGCCGACAAGGAGCAAGGCCAAGACCCGCCATTCACTGGACGTGGGACGGCCACCTCTTCATACGACGTGTACATGGTTGATACACCTAAAAAAGCTAGCGATGATGACAAAGAAGATCCAATTGAGAATAAACCCCCTGAGACACAGTCCAAGTGCCGGCGCCCTAAACGCCGCTCTAAGTCATATCGCTCAAAGGACAGCAACGCTGGCACCGGAGAAAATAGTACTCCGGACGACGTCGAAAACAACGAAGACCCTATTGGAGCAAGATCCAAACAGGAGGAACAAGAAAACGGGCAAGCCAGCCCCGATGAACAGGCCCTGCCCAGTGAAAATTCGGAGGACGAAAACTACTTTCTGCTCTCCAAAGATGAGGTAAGCCTCGGCGACGAAGACTTCATCGTACCCGAAGAACCCCTTGAGCAGGAGTGCTTCAAGCGCAGGCTAATAGCTACTGCAAGGATCCTGAAAAAGAATTAGCAGCAGCTTCAAGCTGACCAAGACCTACTCAACGATAGATGGACCGAAGTCCTGGCCACCGAAGAATACGGCCTTAGCGGCCCAACCAAAAGCTACGTGAAGCATAGACTGCTACCTCAGTTCGATGACGAGGCGTTGGAGCTCGTTCCATCATCACACAATTCGGAAGGTCGTAGACAACTCGGTCCGGATAAAGAGGCAACTCAAGCCGAACACCAGACCGCCCCACCTCGCCGTAAAGGCAAGAATAACACAGCCCGTGGCTGTACAGACAACCTTCGACGGGACTTGGACATTAGAGCAGGACAAGTAAGATCGATCTACGGACCGCGAGGGCATACCTGGACACGCGACGATGGCTGCCTATCCGAACATGTCAGACCTAGCCACGCCCGAGCTGAAAACCGCAAATGGACTCCTTCGGAGTTACGTCGTAGTGTGGCCCAACATAGAGGCGCCGCACACCCTCTTTGCTTCACCAATGAAGTAATGGATCATGAATTCCCTGAAGGACTCAAACCTGTCAATATTGAATCATACGACGGAACAACCGATCCCGCGGTATGGATAGAATATTTTATCCTCCACATCCATATGGCCCGTGAAGACGACCTCCACGCCATTAAATACCTCCCACTAAAACTAAAAGGGCCAGCTCGGAATTGGTTAAACAGCTTGCCTGAAAATTCCATAGGCAGCTGGGAGGACTTGGAAGAAGCCTTCCTTGACAACTTCCAAGGAACATATGTCCGGCCACCGGATGCTGATGACCTAAGTCACATTGTCCAGCAGCCCGGAGAGTCAGCCAGGAAGCTCTGGACTCGGTTCTTAGTCAAAAAGAACCAAATCGTCGACTATCCGGACGCGGAAGCCCTTGCTGCCTTCAGACACAGTGTCCGGGATGAATGGCAGGCACGCCACCTCGGTCAAGAAGGACCTAAATCCATGATAGACCTTACCGCTCTAATGACCCGCTTTTGCGCGGGAGAAGACAACTGGCTCGCTCGTAGAAGCAACAACGCCAGCGACTCGGGCACTTCCGAAATCCAAGACGGCAACGGCAAGCCACGGCGAAGCAAATACAACAGTCGCAATGATAATGAGAGATCACGCGACACATCGGTCAATGTCGGATTCAGCAATCCCAAGCTCGGTCAACGAAAGAAGCCATTCAAGGCGAACCGAGACGAACCTTCCAACCTAGACAAGATATTGGACCGACCCTGCCAGATTCACGGCCACCCCGATAAACCAGCTAATCATACCAATAGAAACTGCTGGGTATTTAAGCAGGCCAGCAAGCTCAACACCGAACACAAGGGGAGGAGGCCGCCAGGCGACAGGGACGACGGAGAGGTTCACCAACGAAATACCGGGGGTCAGAAGCAATTTCCACCCGAGGATTGAAGACTCCCGGAGCGGAAATAGCAGTCCGGCTTCCGCCGCCCACCTCGTATACATGCAAAATTTGTACCGCGCATACATCACGACGCACTCAAGATACCATGGGCATTGGCGGAAGCACACTACGGACAAGCCTGCGAGCATTCCCGTAACATTTTTTATCTATTTTCTTTTTATTTCTTCCTTCACTATCTCTTAAAAATAGGTGACGAACAAGACAAACATCTAAAACTGACTCTATCGGAGTTTGGATCCATGCCTCACCTAAGGGGCTACTTCCATCAAGGATTCCCCTCGCCGAGGACAGGCGGCGCAGACATGCGACAGGAGGTCCAAAATAACTTTTTGTAGACCGCACTCTTTATTTCGAGCCTGTACTATGCCTCTTCCTCCGCCTTCGACCCCGAGCATGTCAAATAGCCGGGGTTGTGGTCTTTATATATATATATAAAGTAATCACTGGCATATCACTCAGGTCCCAGTAAACAGTATCCGAATAAATCATCCGTGTTGTTTCGCCAATGAATATGGCTCCCATGGTTGTTTCACAGATATACCTTGGCATAACCCGCCAGGGGCTCGGTATGGGAACAAATGAGTTGCCAACAAATGTCCGAACAGCTCTATAGCGTACTTCGGCATCGCAAGTTTGGCCTTATATGCATCAGCTCCAAATCATTGTCTTGGGTCAATAGTTGGGTTGCCCGGCTCCTGTGCTTGCTACCCTACGTTCCGCTCTATCGGCTAGGGTACTAAAGGGAGAACTACTGTGATTGTGCTTCCGGTTCATCTGGTCAAGTACCTCAGTAGAGAAAGCCGAAAACTGACTGTCATGATGCGGCGAGAGCTGGTCAACCACTTGACGACTTATTGGAATCTTTAGCCATTCTCCGTGTCACACGAAGGATCTTTTTTCAGATCAAACATGTAAAGCATTGTATTATAATACACTGCGTACATACCAGGGGCTATGTCGTAGTCCCACCATAAAACTCCTATGGCTAAGTGAAAGTGTTAACACCCTATAGTCTGATTGCCTGGTTCGCCGCATTATCACCTCCTTCATGGACCAAGACGTTGGGTAAAGAGTGATTAAATGCTTTTGCGAACACCCCCGTACTTCCTACGAGGGGGCTGAAGCCGACGACTAGAAAACTTTCAGATTATATTAAAACGGCCGCACAGGAGGAATACAAGCTTTCGAGCAAAACATAAAAATAGATTAACTATAAAATTGTCTTTTACAATTCTCATACACTTCACTCGAGCATTATGTCTTTCGAGCACTGACCCTCTATCAAGCGGGTGGCCTCTAGGACGTCTTCAAAATAATGCTCCGGTTCAGGACGGTCCTTGCCCTTGGGTGGACTCTTCGCCGCAACATCGATGGCCTTCATCTTCCCCCAGAATGTCTTGCCTCGGCCAAAAGCCATCCGTGCACCCTCAATGCACGCTGACCGCTTCACAGCATCGATACACGGCACCGCGTCAACAAGCCTTTGCACCAAACTGAAGTAGCTATCCGGAACAGGCTCAGTTGGCCACAACCGGATTATGACGTTCTTCATGGCAGCGCCGGATATCCTATGAAGTTCGCTCCATTGGGACATCTGTTCATTCAGCAACTGCCGGACGCTTTGATGCGCCAAACTGTGACCAGAAAAGCTTCTCCGTTGCGTACCCATCTCGTGCTTGGTAATACTGCGTCGCATCGGAAGAACTCTTCGGCAAGTCTAAAAACTCGTCCGGAGAACTCCACACTCGGTTAAGCTGAGCATAGTTCGGATCGCAGCAAAAAGGGCTTAGCAGCCACAATCTCCCCAGCTTGCCGGATCTCCTCACGGACTGCTCTCGATTCCGAACGCGCTTCTCTCGCCTCTTGTAAGGCCTAGTCCAGTTCAGCCGTTTTGGCTTCATTCTCCTTCTCTAGAAATTCACAGCGGCTGGTAGCATTTTTTAGTTCGAGCGCCATCGTGGATACTTTCTCCTCGTCTTGGCGCCGTGCAGCTTGTTCGGCTTTTAACTCAGCCGATGCCTTTTTGGCAACAACATTGCTACACCGTGCGTGCTCCTTGGCCCGGGCCAGCTCTGCTCATAGAACTTCAACGGCGGCAGCACCATCTGCAGCCATGGATATTCCAGCATATAAATTTTAGCATCATGCTTATACCACAAAAATGTATGGGGATTGCCCCGAATACATACCTTGCGACTAGTCAAGACACATATTGATTAACGCAAGATCGTCCCCTACTACATCAAGCTTCCGCTGTAGCTCGGCAACATCCATAGTCTGGGAAGTAGCCAAAGGGGAAGCAGCCTGTGTTCAAGTTCATCAGGTTAGTCCTCGAATGATTCTTTTCGATCCTCCGTTCGCTTCCCAGTGGAAGCCAATCCGAGTCTCAAGGGCTACTACCTATATACAGGTGCATCTTTGCAAATAAAACATAGCTGAAAACATTATATCATAAACCTCGAAGCCTTTTAGCAGGCTAATGAAGGCCTCATTTAATCCGCTCTTCGCGGACAAAATCTTCTCAACCATTGTACCCATCAAGGTACGTTGTTCCCCCGAGACAGATGCGTTTCGCAACATGTCCCGCAATATGTCCGGAGCCGCTGGGTCTCCGGAAGCCGCTCTAGGAGCACAGTCATCCTTTGAAGGAATTCGTTCACCCGTCTCCGGAATCATCGTCGGCTGCAAGCCAGACAGTCCGGGGCCTTCATTATTGGCCCCAGAATCCCGGACGGTCGGAGGTCCACCTTCGGGTACTGCCTCTTTCATCCCCTGCATAGCCTGTTGAAAAACCCTCCGCGATGACACTTCAGAGTCGTCCGCCTTATTGGGCGAGGAGGTCGGGGGAGGCGTCTCGCTTTCCATCATCTCTGGGAGGAGACCTCCCGAAGAAGAGGATTGCCCCGAAAAACTCTGTGCTGACCTGTAGAAATGCACGGACACGTTACGTATATCTTTGGTAAACGGCAAAGGAGCGGGACGCTATCAAAGCACCCCGGATTCACTCACGGTTTGGTTGAGGACTTGTCCCCATGTTGGAGTTGTTCAACAACGTCACTTTTCAAACCCAAGCTGCTCGACGGTGACATCTTGCCCTTCTTGGGAGACCGCCCCTCCCAACCTTCGGAGGCGGCCCTTTTCCTCCTGCTCAGAGAAGGGGTACTGGCTCCTTTCTCGCCTCTGTCTTCAGGCGAGGAAAGGTCGATTTCTCCGGACTCAGTATCCGACTTACCTCCGGAATGAAGGTCATCCCAGGTCTTTTCACTCTCCACTTTTCCCTCCCTTGCCGGCACCTAGTATGGTGCCGAGGCCAGCATCCTTGTTAACACAGGATCAACTGCGTCTTCGGGAAGGGGAGCCGGACACCTAATCCGTTCCACTTTCTTTATCCAGCCCTGAAAAAGGATGGTTCGGTCAGTATCTTACCACTGGGTACCTGATTATGAGGTGTTCGGCGAACGGGCACTTACCGGGGTGTCCGGATGGTTACAGTCTAGGCCGATGTCTTCGGTGGTGTCCGGCCATTGCTTTTGTTTCCCGAAGAATAATCTCCACATTCCTTCGTGCGTAGTGCCGAAGAAGTGCTGAAGAGTCTGCGACCCTTCTGGATTAAACTCCCACAGGCGGAGAGGCTGTCGCTGGCACGGCAGGGTCCGACGGACTAGCATTACTTGAACAACATTGACGATATTGATGTCCCTCTGAATGAGGTTTCGGATGCGACTTTGCAGAGTCCGCACCTCGTCCGTTGATCCCCAGTCCAACCCCTTATTAATCCATGATGCAAGCTGAATTGGGGGGCTGGATCGAAATGCGGGCGTAGCTGCCCACTTGGAGCCACGGGGCTCGGTGATATAAAACCACCCCTGCTGCCATAAGTCGGGAGATTTGGCAAAGGATCCTTTCAGCCAAACAGCGCTAGCAAGCTTGCTCACCATGGCGCCACCGCACTCAGCCTGCTCCCCCTCTATCACTTGTGGCTTCACATCGAAGGTCTTGAGCCACAAGCCGAAGTGCGGAGGAGTTCGGAGGAAGGCTTCACACGTGACGATAAACGCCGAGATAAGAAGAATAGAGTCCAGGGCCAGATTGTGAAAATCTAGCCCATAATAGAACATGAGCCCTCCGACGAAGGGGTTAAGTGCAGACCCTAACCCGCGGAGGAAGTGGGACACAAACACGACCCTCTCGCCGGATCTGGGGGTGGGAATAACCTGCCCCTCGGGAGGAAGCCGATGAAGGATTTCTGCGGTCAGATACCTCGCCTCCCAAAGCTTTGCAATATCTCCCTCCGTGACAGAGGAAGCCACCCACCGGCCTTGACGGCTGGATCCGGACATGATCGGAGCTTGTGGCGACTGAAACCCGGATGTTGGAACTCGGGGTAGCAAGGGTTGAGGGGGAAGCAAGCGTGAAAGAAAAAAGACGGGTCTGTGCCCCTATATAAAGACTGCGAATATCAAGCGTCTCCTCCTGGGCCTCAAAACTTGCCTATTCCCAAGGAGTTGTACCCAAGTGATGGTTGGATTACCCACGTCCGGGTTAAAAAGAATCCCTTAAAAAAGGGAGACATGATCTCCGCTTGGATAAGACGATTCCAATAAAACCACGTCTTGAGACGTGGGACGGCGAGCCAACCAACGGTTCGAAAATGATGACCAAGCAGGCGTGATGTCATATTAACCAAAAAGTTGTCAGCAGACTGGGTCCGTGAAATATTATATCCTCTGCAGTTGTGCCTACAAGTACGGATACAATCATTACATCGGAAGACTATCTTGGAGTTCGGAAAGGGGAAACCGCCTTGCAATGCCGAAGACAATCTGTGCGTCGGACTCCTCATCATTGAAGCCAGGTTCAGGGGCTACTGAGGGAGTCCTGGACTAAGGGGTCCTCGGGTGTCCGGTCTATTATCAAATGGGCCGGACTGGTGGGCTGTGAAGACATGAAGGCTGAAGACTGTACCCGTGTCCGGACAGGACTCTCCTTGGCGTGGAAGGCAAGCTTGGCGACCAACTATGAAGATTCCTTCTTATGTAACCGACTCTATGTAACCCTAGATCCCCCCGTTGTCTATATAAACCGGAGGGCGTAGTCCGGAAAGGAGATACTCATTACCATAGTCATACATGCTAGACTTCTAGGGTTTAGCCATTACGATCTCGTGGTAGATCAACTCTTGTAATACTCATATTCATCAAGATCAATCAAGCAGGAAGTAGGGTATTACCTCCATAGAGAGGGCCCGAACCTGGGTAAACATCGTGTCCCCTGTCTCCTGTAACCATCGACCTTAGACGCACAGTCCGGGACCCCCTACCCGAGATCCGCCAGTTTTGACACCGACAGTTAGGGTGGACGCGACTTCTCATTGCATCCGCCATTTGAAGCGACACGCCAGCCCAGGGCGCCGCCCGCTGCACTCCCAGCTGTAACCGCCTCCTCGCCGCATTCAAAAACCTACATTTACTAGTATGTATACACGTGCAAGGCACGTCTTAATATAACAGAGTGATTTTGGTAAAAGGGAAAAGAAGTAATATATGTTCTAATAGATTCAAAGAAAAAGAAATTATAGTGATGTATAAATGCCGATATTAGTTCAATATTGTAAAAGCGGGAAGTTCATGCCATAAAATTGTACGTTCACTTAAAAAGAACTGCACGTTGCTTCACTTTTTCCACATGTTCTTTTTTTTTGAGAAATATCCACATAATCCTACTAAACCATCTCGACTGGGCTCAATCAAACCATCTGGTGGTCATGTGGCAACCACAACCCATTGGAGCTAGTTATGAGCTAGTTATGCGGGTTTAACAAAGGGGTTTGATGGAGGTGAGGAGGCGTGTTCAGCCGGGCGTGCAGCGGACGGCGCAGTACTATTCGATTTGACAACTACTACTAGTATATTATAAAAACAAAGAAGAGTAGTAGAGATAGAGATAAGAGTAGAGACTAGGGAGGAGCACCATCTACTGCTTCATGGGCAACTCCTGCGCTCCATTCGGCGGCCGCAACATCCCCTACAGCCACTCCCTCCTGCGCTCCATTCGGCGGGCGCTGTTGAAATTTGGGGAGCGCACTCTCGCGACTGCTGGCAGCGACGACTTCTTCCCCGACCTCGGCAACCTCTTCCTCAACGACATGGGCGACAACCCCCACGCCAACGGTGCTGCTCCCGTTGCACCGTATGTGTTTCTTTCCTTCCTGTTCAAAATCGTGGTAGAATTCATGTTTCTAGTCTGTGTCCTAGATTCGATCTATCCATCTACTATGCTAGTCCACATGATTAGTTTAATCTCTGTTATAGCCGTCATGATTTATATTGTGCTTATTCAGACTAAATCTCGTAGTAACTTGCTCATATATTCAACTGGCGCAACGCCCCCTACAGCCACTCCCGTTTCATGGACGGCCTGGTCGATGCCTCCAAAGAGCCCTTCGTCTACTGCTATGAGTGCCCGATGCCGTTTTGGGGCTCGCCGGCGGACATCGTGCATCACCTCACGCAGGCGTGCGGCGATCACTACTGGCCCTTGGCGGAGAACATCAAGTACGATACGTGCTACCCGTTCACCGTGCCGGAGTCGCTGGAGGATCACCACCGCCTGCTAGTCTCGGAGGAGGACGGCAGCGTCTTCCTCTTGATCGTGGGCACCAGCGAGGCTCGCGCAGGCCGCCGTCTCGTCTCTATATTGTGTGTCAGGGGCGACGCCGCTGACGTTGACACTGACACGAGGCCGATGTACGGGTGCGTGCTCACTGTTACTACCCCTCAGAGGTACGTGGGCGGCGACACTGGCTAGGCTGGCTACATCAAGTTGACTAGGACTGTGCAGAGCTGGGACCTTCCCGCCGATGTGGACATGGAAGACGCATGCTATGATTTGGCACCCAACGAGGTGCACGGGGACTCCAAGGAGGTTCACCTGGACATATGCATTACCAAGTTAAATGTTGATCATTAGTCTTCGCTCAATGTAATCCGTTGTCTAAGCATGTGGAGACTTCCACGCATGATCTTGCTCTATTGGAGTATCGCGCATGAATAAAAGTGTAACCATTTATGGTTTAGTCTAGAATCTTCCATGTATGAAATTTTTACTACAATACTGGTGAAAGACTTATGATGAACCATTTCTTACATCTCCTCTGCCCCCTTCCGAGTCATCCTTATTTAATCCCTCCGTCTAGGTGTATAAGGGCATGGTTAATACTTAATAGTATAGCCAAGTATTGACTATGAGAAAGTGCCATGTCATCTGTAGCCAACATGTATAACAATCGATACTCAAAAACTAATTCTTAAAGATCATTTCTTGCAAAGCACAATAAGTGTTATTTCTTCACAAGTTTTGGATGCAGGTTGAACAGTTGAACGCTTTTGTTTGCAAAAGATACTTTTTTATCTATTTCACCCGGATGTTTGTGAGCTCTAGAGATGAAATAATATTCGAAGAACAGTTTTGCTATGTCTCAGTCGACTGAGACTTCGTTATGTCTTAGTCGACGATATAGTCCTTTGATTTTGCATGGAGATTAGTACAAAAAATTTATTTTTATTTTTTATTTTTTTCTTATTATACTATATCATTTGACTGAGACTTGGACTGAGACCTAGCCACGCCCTTCCAAGAAACCTATCGATACCCGTTACACATGAGATGACCCCCACATCCTTTGTCAAAATAAACAACTCCCCGATCAATGCATTTCACTGTTCTGTGCAACGCACGGGCACCTTACTATAGATTAGTACGACCAAAAATTAAACTAACATTATATATAGTACAATAAATGCTGATGCATGTCACCTAAAATTATATCATTGAAAACTATGTTCAAATACTAATCCAACGATATAGTTTTTGTTGACATGCACTAACAGTTTGTCAGTTAAATCTTCAGTCAAATTCAATGGGGGAGTAATAAACCATGACCGATGTAGTACTAGTGTAGAGGGCGGCGCTGCACGCAAGTCTCGCGGCAGTAAAGCCGTCATATCACAAAACCCAACCACTAATAAGTGGCCTAGTAAAATAAACTTCTACCTCGTTTCTTGTTTCTTGACAAATCAACCACAGAGATGTGGGTGTGCATGCTTTTAATGACTTGAGACTAGCAAACACGACATGCAGTGGTTAGTTCATTGCATGCAATGCTATTAATTAGCAAATAAACATTAAGTTCTCTCGTCTCTTCCGAAAGTCGAACAATGATGATGGTACTATAGTCGATAGTGTACTACTAGTAAGCAAAGCTTCTCCTCGTTTGTGAGTAGACCGGACACATCAAAAGTAGTGCATTGTCTCCAAAAAGGGTTGACCATGTCCATGGCTACCATCCTGTGCTCCATCATTCAGTGTGTGCTTCTCGTCGTTTTGCGAGTTGACGGGACACATCAAATTTAAGATGTATTTAGTACTCTCTCCAAAAAGGGCCGACCATGTCCATCAGTCCATGGCTACCATCCCGTGCTCCGTCATTGAGTACGTGCAGTATTCACGTGCCATCGAGGAGGAAAAATATTACTACGTAGTACTAGGTGCCATCGTAGTGCACGACTCACTTACGCACTGCTTATCTCCATTTTCTTGCATGACACGTGCACCTTGATGCTAGATGTCCCGCGTGTTGGCAAAAGGATGAACAAAGCTCATCTCAAAAAAAGAGTGGAAGAACATAGATTCCCGACGACCGAGAAGGAGCAAGGAACCTCGTGGTGGAGCGTCTGCACTCATAGTATTTTATATTATTTAGCGATATAAAATCAACCAATCATGTCCACAGTAGACCGGAAGAGTACGAAACACGGAAGCCCCGTGTAGTTACATCATACTGTACGTGGCCAACCCACACTATCACCATATTTCTTGGCCTCCGTGCGACATCTAGCTCTAGTAATCCACCAGCCCGTATCGCTTCTCACTCCTCGTTTCTCTCGAAGTGCGGCGGGCTGGCGTCTTTGACGTCTATTGAGATCGGTTAACTCATCACATGTTAGCGACATGCCAAGAGCATTCTAAAAAAATTACTGTACTCTATTGTTATGCCAAGAAGAGGAACCGCTTTGACCGACGGACCAAACGAGAGAGGCGTGCCGTGCCGTGAGTGGGTCCAGTTTCTTGTTTTGAACTTGTTTGGTGTAGTAGTAACACTTGGTTTTGACTATTGGTAAGATTTTATATACTCCCTCCATTTAGTGAATAAGTCATCTTAGATTGTGCACCGTGACCAAGGAAGAGGGGAAAACGAGAGAAATTAATATTTATTTGCTAATTAATAGCATTGCATGCAATGATCTAACCATTGCATGTCGTGTTTGGTAGTCTAATTCATTGAAAACATGCATGCCCCATGATACGTCTCCAATGCATCTATAATTCTTTATAGTTCCATGCTATTATATTATCTCTTTAGGATGTTTAATGGGCTTTACTAAGCACTTTTATATGATTTTTGGGACTAACCAATTAACCTAGAGCCCAGTGCCAGTTTCTGTTTTTTTTGCCTATTTCAGTGTTTTGCAGAAAAGGAATATCAAATGGAGTCCAAACGGAATGAAACCTTCCGGAGAGTTATTTTTGGAACGGATGTGATCCAGGAGACTTGGAGTTGAAGTCAAGGAAGCTTCGAGGTGGCCACGAGGCAGGGAGGCACGCCTGCCCCCTGGGTGCGCCCCCACCCTTGTGGGCCCCTCGTGGCTCCCCTGACCGTCTTCTTTCGCCTATATATATCCACATACCCTAAAAACATCGGGGAACGGAATAGATCGGGAGTTCCGCCGCCGCAAGCCTCTGTAGCCACCAAAAATCAATCGGGACCCTGTTTCGGCACCCTGCCGGAGGGGGGATCCCTCACTGGTGGCCATCTTCATCATCCCGGCGCTCTCCATGACGAGGAGGGAGTAGTTCACCCTCGGGGCTGAGGGTATGTACCAGTAGCTATGTGTTTGATCTCTCTCTCTCTCTCGTGTTCTTGAGGTGATACGATCTTGATGTATTGCGAGCTTTGCTATTATAGTTGGATCTTATGATGTTTCTCCCCCTCTACTCTCTTGTAATGGATTGAGTTTTCCCTTTGAAGTTATCTTATCGGATTGAGTCTTTAAGGATTTGAGAACACTTGATGTATGTCTTGCCGTGCTTATCTGTGGTGACAATGGGATATTCACGTGATCCACTTGATGTATGTTTTGGCGATCAACTTGCGGGTTCCGCTCGTGAACTTATGCATAGGGGTTGGCACACGTTTTCGTCTTGACTCTCCGGTAGAAACTTTGGGGCACTCTTTGAAGTACTTTGTGTTGGTTTGAATAGATGAATCTGAGATTGTGTGATGCATATCGTATAATCATACCCACGGATACTTAAGGTGACATTGGAGCATCTAGGTGACATTAGGATTTTGGTTGATTTGTGTCTTAAGGTGTTATTCTAGTACGAACTCTATGATAGATCGAACGGAAAGAATAGCTTCGTGTTATTTTACTACGGACTCTTGAATAGATCGATCAGAAAGAATAACTTTGAGGTGGTTTCGTACCCTACAATAATCTCTTCGTTTGTTCTCCGCTATTAGTGACTTTGGAGTGACTCTTTGTTGCATTTTGAGGGATAGTTATATGATCCAATTATGTTATTATTGTTGGGAGAACTTGCACTAGGGAAAGTATGAACCCTAGGCCTTGTTTCCTAGCATTGCAATACCGTTTACGCTCACTTTTATCATTAGTTACCTTGCTGTTTTTATATTTTCAGATTACAAATACTCATATCTATCATCCATATTGCACTTGTATCACCATCTCTTCGCCGAACTAGTGCACCTATACAATTTACCATTGTATTGGGTGTGTTGGGGACACAAGAGACTCTTTGTTATTTGGTTGCAGGGTTGCTTGAGAGAGACCATCTTCATCCTACGCCTCCCACGGATTGATAAACCTTAGGTCATCCACTTGAGGGAAATTTGCTACTGTCCTACAAACCTCTACACTTGGAGGCCCAACAACGTCTACAAGAAGAAGGTTGCGTATTAGACATCACCCCACATCTCTTATTGGTGGATATGTCAAGAAACAAGAAACGTGGTGCGAGTTACTGCACCGCGCCTAAGTATTTTGAGATTATTTGGTTTTCGTAAGGTGACTTATACACCTAGACGGAGGGAGTAGGGCCTAATGTATTCTTCGAGGATGCCTTTCACTATTGATAATATTTTATATAATTTGAAAATTATATCATTCAAAGATCCTTTCACGTTCCGTTTTCAAAAAGAAAAAAGATCCTTTCACGTACGAATTTGAGTCTATGCTTTGAGCAACTTGCATGTCCTATACTACTCATGTTTGGATACTCTAACTTAGCTAGAGGTTAGACTAACTCATGACTAACCCTGAACTAACTGTAGCCAAAGAGGTGTTTCGGTGAGAGGGTTAGATTGACAATAAGTGCACTTGATGGAGAGAGAAGTGATTTTTCAGTGGGCCCAAGGAGGTACTTACTGTGGGAAAGGTGAAGTGATGGTTGCTTCGCCCGAGCAACTTATTACTCTGGGAATATGGGAGTACCAGCGGATTCAAGGAACAGAGAAATGATGGTTGCTTCGTCCAAGCAACTTACTGTGGCGAAGGTGGGGCTCTGTAATTTGACTGCTCACTAGTCATTACTAATGCGGTGCAACGACCAGGGTGAATCTTTCCCTGCAGTTGTGCACTCAATATTGCTGCACGACAGGTGGAGCCGGATGAAGGATGTCCTCGGCAAAACGAAGTTGAATTGTTTCTGGCATTGCTATCAATCCTTCAGGATTTGTTTATATGTACGCATAATTTTAATGAAATTGTACTGTGATGATATGAAGGTTTCAACTTTGGTTCCCGCAGGAAAAAAAAGGTTTCAACTTAGGATTCATGTGTCCTCTTGCCTCAAGATTATCTCGTTACAACATTCCATCAAATACAAATGAAACTACTACCATGGCTGCTAATGCATCTCAATGGTTCGCAGATCAGCGCCAATATTCACATCACAACTGAAGACAAAGTTGTGAGAAGGTGTACAAATAAAGAAATATATAATTGATCGATGTTGTTCGTAGGCATGGGTCCATTTCCTGGGCACAGTGTTCATTGCTTGGCAGCTAGTTTCACCCAGCGCTGTAGCCAAAAAGGGGGTGTACGGAGGACACCACAATCCGATCATTTTGTGCAACTCCAATAAAATCGAGCTGACCATCCTTGTTTGCAAAGATATCCAGTTAGTGTGATTACAATAATAGTGGAACTAGATGATGAAACATAACACACAAATAGAAGCCGATCACCTCTGTGATCTCTCTTTAGGACTAACTACTTGTTGGAGAAGATTAGGCAGGAGTTGGATGAGGAGGATAGCAAAACCAATCTCCCTTTCTGCAGTCCCACAAAAATGTAAAAACGTTGCCTGTGTGACATTTTGGCAGAACTGTAAAAACACTCTTAAGAAAAAAAGTGATTTGTGCACTTCACCAAAAGGTCGCAATAGCAACTAGGTGAAATGGCTAGACCTGTTTACAAAAAAGAGGTAGAAAGGAAACAATTACTGGCGAATAACACGAGTTGAAGACACATATGCCGACAAAAAAGTAAAATATTCCATGTAATAAGGGAAAGGTAGCAGCATGGTGGTTTATCAAAAATGGTTTGAGGACGAGATTGCAAGATGGAAAGTACGCCAGCCGATATACGTTTTAAGCAAACAACTAAAGAAGATCCACATGCAGCAACGTGGGAAGATGGGCAGTGGAGCAAGGCCGGAGGAAGCTGTACCTGAGGGTCGTCGGGATGTTACTAGGAGGGCACCGGCGGCCGAGATCTACCCATACTGCGGCAACGAGCAAGTGGCGAAGGCCCTACCGCACCGGAGCTTGGTCAGAGAGAATGGCGGGTACCGCAGATCGGGACGTGCTGCCTCAACGCCATCGAACGGAGAAACGATGCACATCCTCCCTTTCCACCAGCGGACGGGATGAGGCCGGATCACTGACCAATGGCGAGAGAGAGAGGCCACCGCCGTCTTGTGTGAGATGGTGTGACGAGAGACAAACCCCGGCAGGCAGGCTCCGTTGTATATAGTGGAGCGGATTTTTCCATTTTCCGCATGGCAATCGTTTTATATTCTATACTAGACGCCATTGAGGAGGAATATATAACTTTATTTAATACAAACGCGTCAAGTCGAACTTTGTTCCGTCTAGGCGTGGTACCCGACCCTCCTTCGAGTAAACAACCGCTACATGCGTCAAATTATCACGTGGGCTGCCTTTTCATACAGAAATGAACTCCACCGTGTACCCGCGCGGGTGTGGCCGGGAACGAGACGTGAGTACGTGCGTCCTGCGTGCACCTCTTCTTTAGGTGCAGGTACGTACGTGGGTGGGTGTGAGAGAGATGGTTTGTGCGAAACCAAGGCAATGTGTCGATGATATCTCAAACAAAAAAACGTAACATATGCAATGTGTGTGAAACAGAGTCATGGATATATAATATATAGAGGGAGCGATCCATGAGAAGAGAATGGAGGGATCATCGGCGTGAGATATCGATAGAATCAAAAACAGGGATGAAGTGTGTGGCTGCGCGATTGATAAAGAGTGCCATCGAATTTGTGTTTGCCCACGTCAAAGATACAGGGCGGCTGGCCTACTAGAATTTGAGAGGGCAGAGGTGCAGTTTTTCTCTGTGGCATGGATACCTACCTACAACGTTCGACTATTGGTGGGGGGAGGGGGCAAAGACCTAACTATAGAGAGGTAGATCGACTAGTATATGTGTGGAGAAGGAGAGAGACCTAGCTATGTATAGAGGGAGATCGATCGGCATCCATGGATATGTGTAGCAGAGGAATAAGGTTGGGAGAAAGACAAAGGTAGAGTGTCGGAGGGTTGGTGGTGCAGTGGCGTCTCACAGATGGTGGGAGAGGCCTGCTAGACAAACGGAGGGTACGAGTGCAATATCAATAAGAGAGGGCGGGGATGTCTGTCTGTCTGTCTATGCACGTGCGTGTGAGAGACGGGTCGGGAGGTATGCAAGAATTATGAGGGGAGACGATATGGTTGTGGTAAGCATACGTAACTACATAGGAAGATCAACTGTCGTGTGCCCGAGAAAGGGAGAGACATAACTAGTGAGGTAAGTCTATCGGTGCGTGGGGAAAAGAATTATAGTGGACCTAGCTATATGTAGGGAGATCAGTACGTATACATGCATGCATGTGTTAGAAGCAAATAAGGTCCGGAGAGACAGACATGGGGAGAGGGGTGCGGCTAGGAGGTGGTGCGAGAGGCCTACTATGTCGAGGGGGAGGAGTGTGCGACTATGAGATCGATGAAAAGAGGGACCGGAGTGTGCACCTGCGTGGAACCGTATTGACCATAGTGGGCATGGACAGTGAGAAGATAAGAGGGGAAGTATGTGTTTGTGGTAGGCACAGTTGGCTAGAGAGGTATATCGACCGGTGTGTGTCGGAAAGAAGGAGTCGGGGGGCCTACACACACCGCGGGTGAACGACCTAAAGAGAAATAATGAACATGCGGGATGGAGGGGACGGTAAGGGAGGGTGAGAGGGGGCGGGCGTGTGCATGCACGATAGAAAATTAGCCTAGCTAGCTACAAAGAGAAGAGGACCGTGAAGGTGTTAAAGACGTACATAGATCATAATTCATTATAAAAAAGTGGATATGGATACTTGAAGAAAATATCATAATGTAGAACATTGATTGTAATTTGGGCTAATGTGTGTCTTTTGCAGCTCAGGGCTAAATAATTGTCATAATGTAGGGGGCGGGGCACTATACTTTGTGTGATAAACATGGTGTACGTATGGAACATGGTTTAGATTATGAATATATAGTTAGTACATCAAATGTACTATTATTTGGAATCAACATCAAGTGTATTCAAAAAATTGAATTTGAGTTCATATAGTACACATAGTTCATATCTATCTCTATAGTAATCATGTAGTGTGTTGTTAAGGTAATACACGAATGATGGTTGAAGTTGGCAACAATCATGATTGTAGATTCTTATTGAAATAGAGAAATGGATTCAAATTCAGTTCAAATTGCAGCGGTAGTATAGACATTTGGAATGCACTAAAATGTTGGCATGAGTAGGTTACATGCATTATGCAGCTAGCGAAAAAAATTAATTGGACATAACATGGATCCATACTCCCTCCTTCCATCTATAAAGGGTCTAATGCATTTTTAAGACTGCCATTGACTATTGACAAGATTAATAGTACATGACATGCACAATATGAAAATTATATCTTTGAAAGCTCCTTTCACGCACGAATTTAACGGTGTGCTTTGTGTAAGTTGCATGTCATATATTATTGCTCTAATATTTGGTTGGTCAAATTTAGCCTCGAAAAAAGCATTAGGCCCCACTCCTTGCTTTCCGGTTTATAGGGCTTATCTCAACTTTTTTGTTTTTCCAATTTATAAGGCTCATCTCCATCTCATTTTTAGTTTCTGAGACGCATTAAATCTTTGCATGTAAGAATTAAAAAGGAACACACCAATGCATGTAATGTTTCTACTTATCTAGTGGCCAAGAATGCATGCACTGCAATTAATCCAGTTTAATGCATGAGTTTAATTGGGTAGTTTTGTAAAGTACGAGATACATTCCTCCACTCACAAAATGCCTTGATTGATGAGATTTCAGATTTGAGCCTTATAAACCAGAAAAGAGGGAGTATATAGATGGAAGGAGGGAGTAGCTTTGAATAGCATTTGTATAGTAAAACGGGACAAGACTCTCTCTTTGTGTGGTGTGAATAGTTTTTATTTTTTCGTTTTTTTTCGTTGAGGGAAGTGCAAATTGATTTGGTACGTACAAGTACGATATTACAAGTTAGGCTTGTCCCTAAAATTCAACCCGCGCCTTGTTATATCCCGAAAATTCACATATCGTGCTCCCAAAACTGGTGCCTTCACAACCCGCGCCTTGCTATCCCGAAATTACAACGCGCGCGAAAACTCCCTCGAGCTGCCAAATCCCTACACGCGAAATCCCCTTCTAACCCTGAGCCGAAAGGGCCGCTAGTTCAAATCGGTGGGGGTACTTTTGTAACACACCCTACATTTTGGACAAGCGCGTCCCTAAGTCATGGTTCCCCCCTCCCATCGCCTACTTTTTGCCATTCGAAATCTGGCCGACATAACCTCTCTGCTCCAGCCGCGAAACCCCACCCTCCTTCGTTCGCCACCTCACCGCTGCCCAGTTGGAGCCTCTTCCCCGACGCGTCGTCCACCGCAACAGCTCGACGTCCCTCATCCGACACCCCGGATGAGGATCCGTCGTCCATCCCGTCGTCCCGCCGGTTCAGCCGCCCCGTCCTCCACCTCCAAGGAGCTGCTCCGACGATCGCCTCGTCTATCGCGGCTGCTCCATCCCCATAGCACCGCCTTAACCTGCTCCACCGGAACCGTAACATCCTCACTGACTCCTCGGACGAAGCCGAGGCCTACTCGGCGCCACCAAAGAGGTTGTACACTCATCGCCTCGCACCTTCTCCTGAACTCGACCTCCCGGCACCGACGGTGCTCCATCCCGCACTCCCATGGAGCGGCTACCTCAAAGCCGGCGCCGCGGGTGACATCTCCACGGCGGCTCTCCCCAGTGCGAGGCCCCTTCGGCGGCGGCGTCCATACCAGCCGGATCTGCTGCTGCTGCTGCTCCGGCTGTCGCTCGCGCTACTGCTGCTCCGGCTCTCGCTCGCTCGCGCTGCTGCTGCTGTTGCCCGGGCTCTCGCTCGCTCGCTCACGCTGCTGCTCTCCCCGTCGCTCGTGTTGCTGCTCTGCTCCAATTTAGCTACACTTCAGTCGACTGAATCGACTTTTGGGTCAGTCGATTTTCAGGGGGTGGTGGGTCTCGCCGGAGTTAAGGAAGAACCACCCACATCGGGGAGGGGGGCTCGCCGGAGAGGTACCCCACTATCTATCTTAGGGTTCTGGGTGGGGTGCTGCTCGCCGGCGGTGGGGGGCGCGGTGGTGGGGCGGTGGCGTGGGGATCGCCGGAGAAAAAGCTTGGTGCGGGGGGTAGGGGCGCTAGAGGGTTGGCCGGGGCGGCGGCGGACCGACGATGGGGAGTTGTTTCGGGGCGGGGAGGCGGTGGTGAACCGGCGGTGAGGAGTTGTTTCGGGGCGGCAAGGCGGCGGCGGACCGGCGGTGGGAGGTTGTTTCGGGGTGGCGAGGCGGCAGTGGGGAGTTGTTTCGGGGCGGCGAGGCGGCGCGGGGTTCGGCCGGTGGTGGCTGGCGGCTCAGGGGGGTGCGGGTTTAAGATGAACTGTAGGCCCTCCCTAAACTATCCCATGTGAAGTGCCTCTCTACTACCATTGCGTTTAGTTTCGACAGTAACATTCAGATTCTACAGTAAATTTCAGTTTCAACAGTTAAGTTCGGAGTCAACAGTTTTTACCTCATCTATTGTAGTCAGGCGGTTTTTGGTGATGTAAATTTTACATCTATCACTTTTTGGTAATGCATTTTACATCATCTATTGGAGATGCTATTAGAATCCCATTTGAGATTAACGATGTCTGTCTTGTGCTGCTTCAGCCTTGACGTCTTACGGCTCACCGGAGCTGCTCCAAGGACGGAACGATCCATCACAACAGAGCAGTGCCCTGGACGCTGTCTACAGATTCCTCAGATCTTCCTCCACACCTCCGACAGCCACCTCTGCCTCAACTTCTTCAGCGACCAACCCAATGATGCTGAGGTCAAGACGGCTATGACAAAGAGGTTGTACACTTGTCGCGTCACTTATTACTCTACATTCATGTCGATCCATTAGGGCTATTGTGGTTCAACGGAAAAACATAGCAATAGGAAAGTTTCCTATGGCACTCTACTATTCAATTATTCATGCATTTTGTTGAAAGGAATGGAGAAAACATCCACCTGGACCTACTTTTCAAAATCCTATGCATGAAAACAAGACCAAGTGCATTAGTGGCAGAATAACATTCTGACTGTACACGCTTTCATATGGTTTCACTTTATTTTGGCCATGTTTCTTTGCACTCCTCTGCTCCTCCTTTTCCTGTGAACCAAACACCCAAGTTGACAGAAATCTTGTGTTCACAAATGCTCTGTTTCCCATTTGCATTCCTATCCTATTCCGGTGTTTTTCCTCCTATCCCTGCGTTTTTAGAATCATGCAAGCCAAATGAGCCCTTACAGAATTACTTCAGTTACAGGTAGGTGTCAAAGAAAACTTTGTGTGGTTTGTCCTGCTCCTGCCGCGACGTCGTCCACCTCACCTGAGCTGCTCCATCGACAGAAGCATCCACCAAACAAGACATCACGACTCCTGACCGTCTTTCGCCACCTCAGATCTCCTTCCCTGCCGCCGGCACCCACCGCAACGGCATCACCATCATCGACTCAGCAGATGAACCTGAGGAGTACACGGGTCCACAAGAGAGGTCGCACTCTTTTGTTTCTGCTTATGTTATGCATTGCTTAATATTACCTGCTACTTTATTGTCCTGTTCACCTCTTAGACTCCAAGTCAGGTCCAAATTGATGTTCAAACTGAGTTCTAAATTAGTTGTGGGGCACATATCGAGGCAGCAATGAATAGTATCTTTGTCTAATATCTGGTTCACCTAGGGTATGCCTATGTTGTTCATCTTGGGTGGGAAACAAATAGTAAAGCAATCATCATCAGTTTTTTATTAAATTAAAGCAATCATCAGCTTGCTATCATTATTTTTGGATCCATCCACTGGTTGTTACCATTACTCTAGATTTTTGCATGCTCTCCTTACATAATCTCACTATATTTTTTGTATGCATGTCAGATATTGTACACAGTCATGCTGAACATGTAGAGAAAAAGAGAAGAGTTTTGCGCGGCAATACAATGTCATGCAGACATCGCTCCATGGTGGGTTCAATGGCAAACCCTCCCCCCTCTCCAGATTGTAATCCAGAGGAAGATATCTGTTCTGAGGCGGATTCAGACGCAGCTGACCACTCCTATTTACCCCCAAGGTGTTTGCTCTAACTTGGCATGATGGTGTTAGTCATACCATGCATATGTTGCCTTGCAGTGCCTACTTTCGACATCATATATGTCATCTGCTTAGTTTAGACATGTTCTGTAATGCCACCTGTTTAGTTTCAATATCATATATGGGAATTATGCAGTCTCATGTCTTTTAGCCAGCCATAATATATGTGAAATGTGCAATGCCATCATGTTTAACCAGGCATCATATATTTGAATGATATCTAGCCCATCCTTTTCTTCATTAAATTTCCATTTGTCGACAATGTTTGTACATTAAACTACTCTTCCTGTGAATCAGCCATTTGAGTGGGTGATGGAAAAATCTGGAGTGAAAACAAGGCCTTCAGAGCAGACAGTGCTACCTGTCGAAGCAGATCTCTTGCTGGGTCCTGATAGCTCCTCAGAGATGGATTCAGAGACAGATGACCAGTCCTATTCCCCCACCGAGGTGTATGCTCTAACTTGGCACAGTTCTACTGCTCATATCATGCATATGGTGTCTTGCATTGCATAGTTTAGACATCATATACACAATATTCAACACCATGTTCTTAGTTCAGACATCATATATGCGAATGCCCTCCGCTTAGCATATAAATCACATATGTGAATTAAATCATGCGATCCTGGTTACTTAGATAACATGTATGTGAATTATGTCATGCGATCCTATTTAGTTAGTCATCATATCTTTGAATTATGTTATGCTATGCTATCCAGTTTAGATAGACATCATATATGTGAAATTATGTCATGCTATCCGTTTTAGTTAAACAATATACATGTCAATTATTTAATGCCCTCTTTTTTCCACACTATCTATTGCATCTGTCTCTCATACAATGTCTGTACATTCAATTATGTTTCCTGTTTATCAGCCATTTGAATTGGAGCGGGTGATGGCAGTATCTAGCGGAGTAAAAACACGGTCTTCAAATAAAACAGTGCTACCTCTTGGTGGAGATAGCACCCCGGTTGTACATGCACGAGAACCAGCCCTACCACACATAACCCAGACTCTCGCAGATTTTACCCCTACTGCGATGGACAGAGAACCAGCTTCACCCAATCTAACCCCAACCCCAGCAGATAGTAACCCAGTTCCTGTTGACACAGCACCATCTCCACCACAGAGCTCCCAAACAAGAGCAGTTAGTAAGGCAGCTCCAGTGCCCAAAGCGCTAGTACTACCACGGCGAACCCCAACTCCACCAGTTAGTACACCTATTCCTGTGGAGGAAGCACAACCAGCCATTCATAGTTTAGCATCTATCGCATTTGATGTTGTTAAATCCTATGTGCGTATCTTCCCATCATGGAAATATTATACTGAAGATGAAGGAAAATGCCAGTTGCAGGTGTTTGTCCAGGAGTTATGTGTAAGTAATGTTATTCATGGCAATTACTTTGCTTTGTCCCATACATTCTACCTCCATGATGGTTATAATACAACAAATTTTCCCATTTTTCTCTATAGAGAAGGACCGATTTGGAAACTCAGGATGAGGTAACCTGTGCTAATACCTCTGCTATCTTCAAGAATGCTTGGTGGCAGTATCGGAATTACCTGAAGAAAACGTACTTCACTGGCAAAGAAACTCATCAAATTCCCTTACGTTCTCTTGAGACACATTTACTGGACGATGACTGGGAACGCCTTGTTCTTTACTGCTCCCGAACCAAGAATGTGGTAAGGTCTATGAGCTCATTTTATTTTAAGTACTATATGCTTGCGTCTTACTGTACTCTGTTCATGTAGAACAAGTGCTTAAACCTGAAGAACAACTGTTCTCATTTAAGATTCCATTGCTATTGTGCATACTGCTTTGCTCTTGTATCACCGTATTTACTCATACAAACTTATTTTTAAATTGAACTATCCAATGGAAACTCCAATGGCACAACATGTATGTTTACGCATGTTTCTTTAACAGGTTTGCTCTTATAAATAGCTCTGTTGATTTCAATTTTAATTGTGTATATAGTTGACTTCTCATATCATGCACATTACTAGCATCATAACAGGGCCAATAGTGTTGTTGTACATGTAGACCCGTGGTACCCATCTGAAATCTTGTTGTGTCGTTCAGTTTCCCACACTTTGTATTATTTCAGTGTTGCTTTCTCTTGAACTGATATGATTTGAACCGTGTCTCTATTTTGATTTGGCAAGACAATGCAGTGACCATAGGATATAGATATATGTTTGTTTGATGCTTTTATAATGTACTACTTGGCAATAGAAGACTTGGTAGTTAAATCCTGTCCACCTTACTAATGAACTGGTTCACCGAAATGAGTTTCATATACTAGTACATGCTAAACATGTTATGTGTCTGCTTGTTTCTTCTTTTAGAATACTGACAGAATATTGGGGAAGAGTGCCTTATTAAGCAATGATAAAGGAAGTAATGCAGATAAGGTTCAGGATCGTGTGACATCCTTGTTGATCTCCAACAAAGCTGATAAACAGCTAAGGAAAACTATCTTGAAGACAGTGAGGCAACCCCAAAGTCCTGTCTTGGTTTACTGTTCGAGTTAATGGCCACTACTGCCTGCACAAGCAATTCAAATTCACTGTCTGAATCAGTTCGGTTTCTTGAGTCTCAACTACAAGCTGAAAGACATCGATCAGTTATGCTGCGACAAGAAGCGGAAGGACTGCGGAAGTCCCTGGAGCATTCAGATGCATACTTTCTGGTGCAACAGCAAGCGTTGGAGGATTTTAGCGCCAAACAGGACAAAGCTAATAAGCTTGCAAAGCTTATTGCCAGCATGGTAGATACCCATGCTAATGTTTCTTGAGCTCTTTTGGAGATGCTTCAGTTATGGACTTGTTTTGCTGCTGCGTTTATTTGCACTGGTGGCCAATTTTGACGGCCAGTGTATGTAATATGCTGCTTTGTTCCTTAAATTTGCACTGGTGGCGAACTTTCATGCCCAATGGATGTAATATGTGCAATAGCTATAATAGGCTAGCGTTAGTTGCTTGCTTATTTATTTCCTTATTGTCTTGTTTAGTTGTTTGCTTGTAGTCACTTCAATTCCTTTTCCGTGTTTTTTAGTGGCCCCAATAACCTAGTTTTGGTAACTAGGCCACAATAATCATGGCAACACACGGACTGTTGTAACCATGGGCCTCCTGCTGGCCGTAGGATCCGTGGGCCTTCTACGGGCCATAGGATCCATGGGCCTTTTACGGGCCGTAGGATTCATGGACTTTCTATGGGCCGTATGATCCATGGGCCTTCTATGGGCCGTATGATCCATGGGCCTTCTATGGGCCGTAGTATCCATTGGCCTTCTACGGGCCGTATAATCATTTCGCCAAACATGGGCCGTACTATTCATGGACCATAACGGGCCGTTAAAAGGCCGTATTTGATAACGCTATGAAAAACGCCCAACGGGTTAACGAGCCACAAACGGGCAGAATGTAACCACGGGCTGTATTTGGCCCACAAACGGAATAGGCCAGTAATGAACCATACCTAACCGAATTCTAGAAATGAGCACAAGAATAAATGGGCCCTTAGAAGGCCGAAAGTTAACACGGGCTGAAACGGCCAACGGAATAATGGGCCATTAATGGGTATAAAGCGATACACTATTCATTATGGGCCAGTTTCATCCCCGGCCTTTAATGGGCCGAGAGTTGCAAAGGGCCTCATATGGGCCGAATGACATCATGGGCCATACATGGGCCGGAAGTTACAACGGGCTGGAATCATATTGGACGGTGTCGGTGTCAAAACCGGCGGATCTCGGGTAGGGGGTCCCGAACTATGCGTCTAAGGTCGATGGTAACAGGAGGCGGGGTACACAATGTTTACCCAGGTTCGGGCCTTCTCTATGGAGGTAATACCCTACTTCCTACTTGATTGATCTTGATGAATATGAGTATTACAAGAGTTGATCTACCACGGGATCGTAATGGCTAAAACCCTAGAAGTCTAGCCTGTATGACTATATGTCTGTTCCGGACTAAGCCCTCTGGTTTATATAGACACTGGAGGGGGCTAGGGTTGTACAAAGTCAGTTACAGAGAAAGGAATCTTCATATTCGGTCACCAAGCTTGCCTTCCACGCCAAGGAGAGTCCCATCCGGATACGGGTGGAGTCTTCGATCTTCGTATCTTCACAGCCCATCAGTCTGGCCCATGTCTAACACGCCGGACGCCCGAGGACCCCTTAGTCCAGGACTCCCTCAGTAGCCCCTGAACCAGGCTTTCAATGACGAGGTGTCCGGCGCGCGAATCGTCTTCGGCAATGCAAGGCGGGTTCTCCTTTCCGTACACTCAAAGATAGTCTTTGGCCGAACGTGTCCGGATCTGTAACACGAGCATCACAAAAGAATATAATATTTCACGAGTCCAATCTGCCGACGACTTTTCATAACGTCACACCACGCTCGCCCAGTCATTATTTTGAACCGTTTCCTGCCCTACCATTCCACGTTTCGAAGCGAGGTTTTTACAGGCACGTCTTGTCGAAGCAGAGATCATGTCCCCCTATCGCGGGATTTTTATTAATACGAGCGTGGGTAACCCAACCGTTCGATTGGAAAGATATCATGGGAATAGGCAGGTTCTCAGGCTCAGGAGGAGGCGTTCGATTCCCGCCGCCTTTATAAAGGCGCAAAGGGTTCCATGGGAATAGGCAGGTTCTCAGGCCCAGGAGGAGGCGTTCGATTCCCGCCGCCTTTATAAAGGCGCAAAGGATCGTCTTTATTTACGCCAAACTTCTCCTCAACCTCCCCAACCTCGAGTTCTAGCACCCAAGGCTCGACTCCGTCGCTTCAATCCTCCCAGTCATGTCCGGATCCAGCCCGCAGGGCCGATGGATGGCTTCCTCTGTTACAGAGGAAGATATTGCGAAGCTCTGGGCGGCTAGATAGCTGACCGCGGAGATCCCCCACAGGCTTCCTGCTAAGGGATAGGTTATTCCGACTCCTAGATCCGGCGAGAGGGTCGTGTTCATCTCTCACTTCCTCCGAGGGTTAGGTTTTGCTCTGAACCCCTTCGTTCGGGGGCTCATGTTTTATTATGGACTAGATTTTCACGATCTGGCCCCAGATTCTTTCCTTCACATTTTGGCGTTCATCATCACTTGTGAGGCCTTCCTCCGAATTTCCCCACACTTCGGCTTGTGGCTCAAGACCTTTAGTATGAAGCCAAAGGTGTTCAACGGGAAACAGGCGGAGTGCGGCGGCGCTGTAGTGAGAAAGCTTACCAATGCTCTTTGGCCAAAAGGTTCTTTCACTGAGACTTCCAATCAATGGCAGTGGGAGTGGTTTTAGGTCACGAAACCCCGCGGTACCAAGTGGGCAGCTACACCTGCGTTTCGTTCGGGCCCCCCGTCACAGCTTGCATTGTGGATTAATAGGGGACTGGACTGGGGATCGGTTGACGAAGTACAGACCCTGCAGAGCTACATCCGAACCCTCCTTGAGAGGGACATATATCTTGTCAACGTGATTCAAGTAATGCTAGTCCGCCGAGTCCTGCCATGCCAGCGTAGGCCTCTTTGCCCGTGGGAGTTTAATCCAGAGGGACCACGAACCCTTCAACACTTCTTTGGCACTACGCACAAAGGGATGTGGAAGTTGCTTTTTGGGAAACGAAAACAGTGGCCGGACATCGGCCTCGACTGCAACCATCCGGATACCCCGGTAAGCGCTCAATTCCCGGACACTTTGTAGTTAAGAATGTCGGAATACGTTACTGAGCAACCTACTATTTCGCAGGGCTGGGTAAAGAAAGCGGAGCGAATCCGGTGTTCGGCCCCCTCCCCGAAGGCCCAGCGGATCCCGTACTAACAAGGATGCTGGCCCCGACACCATACCTGATACCTACGGAGGAGGACAAGGCGGAGAGCGGGAAGGCCGAGAGCGGCCCCCATCCCAGAGGGGTATCGAACATTGTGTCCAGAGGAACCAGAATTCCATCGTCCGAGGTCAAAAGCGAAGGAGGAGTCGACGTCTCTCCGTCCCATGGCAAGAAAAGGGTTGCTTCCGAAGACTGGGAGGGAACGGCTCCTAAGCGAGGCAAAGTACCCCCGCCAGGCGGCTCGGGCTTGAAGGGTGACGCCTTCGCACAGTCCCATGATGAGGACAAGCCTCTAGCCAAATTGTAAGCGATCCAAAGGGTGTTCTGTAAACATACCCCGTTCCTTTCTTGTTACCAGGGTAACATCTAGAGTATATGTTTTTGCAGCTCGGCAGATAGTCTTTCTCGCCAATCCTCTTCCTCGGGGGATCTTCTTTCGAAGATGATAGAAAGCGAGACACCTCCTCTGGTTTCCTCGCCCAATAAGGCGGACGACTTTGAGGTATCGTCCCGGAGGGTCTCTCCTGATCAACAAGTGGGGCGAGGGGTGATGAAGATACTGCCCGAAGGCGTTACTTTGGTAGCCCAGGATCCAGGGGCCAACAATAAAGGCCCCGGACTGTCCAGCTTACAGCCGGAGACGACTCTGGGGACGGATGAGCGAATTCCTTCAAAGGGAGGCCGTACTCCCACAGCAGCTTCCGTAGGCCCAGAAGCGCCGGATATCTTGACGAACATGCTGCGACAGGCGTCCGTCTTGGAGGATCATCGTACCTTGATGGGTATGGTGGTTGAAAAGGTTCTGGCTGCAAAAGGCGGATTGAATGAAGCTTGCATGAGCCTGTTAAGAGGCTTCGAGGTTTGTATTGAAAAAATCATTGAGTGTGTTTTTATTCCCGAACTGCACCTGTGTATAGGTGGTAGCCCCCGAGACTCTGATTGGCCTCCCAAGGGGGGCGGTCATAGGATCAAAAAAGATTTCTGCGGGAACTAACCTGATGAATTGGAATACAGGCTGTTACCCCCCCCCCCCCAGCGACTGCCCGGACTACGGAGATTGCAGAGCTGCAGCGGAAGCTTGATGTAGCGGATGATGACATTACGCTTATCAACAGGTGGCTCAACGAGGTGCAAGGTATGTCTTGGGGGTGGTCATTACATGCACGCGCCTGTTTTATTTTTACACCTGAAACAGTAGGAGAGCCTCCTACTGTGTAATTAAATTAATAAATGGGGGGATTTACATATGGAGCTGTACATGCCATCCCCTTTGGGGTTGGTTGGGGGTGGGAAAGTAACAAGTCAAAGGGTAGCTACAAAGGAGGTTAGAAAGGAGATGTGTTTATCTCCAACCCTATGAGTTAGGAGAGATAGGTCTTCCTTTAATCTTGAGGTCCAGGATGTTTTTGTGGGTGCTATTCTTCTGAAGACTTTATTATTTCGTTCCTTCCAGATGCTCCAAGCAGCTTGTAAAAATATTGCCATGAACATTGGCTTGTTCCATACAGTTTTAGCTGTGCTTATCCAATCCAATCGTGAGCCCTGAGATATGATTGTATACTGAAATATGCCTGACTGTAGATGGTGCTGCCGCGGTCGAGGTCCTCCGGGCTGAGCTGGCCCGGGCCAAGGAGCAGGCCCGGATTAGTAATGCGGCTGCCGAGAAGGCATCTGCCGAGCTAAAGGCCGAACAGGCTGCTCGGCGCCAATGCGAGGAGAGAATATCCACGATGGCGCGTGAGCTAAAGTATGCCGCTAGCTGTTGTGGACTCCTCGAGAAGGATAATAAAGCAAAAATGGCTGATCTTGACAAGGCCTTGCGAGAGGCGAAAGAGGCGTGGTCCGAGTCTAGAGCGGCTCGGGAGGAGATCCGACAAGCTAGGGAGATCGCGGCTGGGAAGCCATTTTTATTGCAAACCAAGTTTGGCGATCCGAATTATGCTCCACTTAATAAGGTGTGGAGTTCTCCAGACGAATTGTTGGACTTGCCGAAGAGTGCTTCCGATGCGGCGCAGTTTTACCAAGCGCAAGAAGGGTATGCGACGGAGAAGCTTTTCCGGTCGCAGTTTGGTGCGTCAAAACAGCAACTATTGCTGAACGAATAGATGACCCAATGGGCCAAACTCCATAGACTATCCGGTTCTGCCATGAAGGACGCTGTGGCCGAACGAGCCAATTCCGGATAGTTATTTTGGTTTGGTGCGGCGACTTGCTGATGCGGTGCCGCATATCGACGTCGTTAAGCGGTCGGCGTGCATTGAAGGTGCATGGATGGCCTTTGCTCGTGTCAAGACATACTGGGCGAAGATGAAGGCCACTGAAGTTGCGACGAAGGGTCCACCCAAGGGCAAGGACCATTACGCACCAGAGCATTATTTCGAAGATGTCCTAGAGGGTGCCCACTTGATAGAGGGTCAATGTTCGAAAAACATGATATTCGAATGAAATGTACTGGAATTTGTAAAAGACAATATTATGATAAGGCTATACATTTTAGTTTTGCCTAAAAACTTTTGTTCCTCCTGGGCGGCTGTTTTTGTATTAATCTGAAAGTTTTCCAGTCGTCGGCTTCAGCCCCCTCGTATAAAGTACGGGGGTGTTCGGAAAAGCATTTGATCACTCTTGACCCTACGTCTTGGTTCGTTAAGGAGGTGTCAATGCAGTGAACTAGGCAATCGGACTATACGGCGTTAACACTTTCACTTAGCCATAAGAGTTTTATAGGAGGGGGACTACGATATAGCCCCTGGTATGTGTACGGCTTATTCCAATATGGTGCGTTACATATATGACCTGGAAAAAAGGTCCTTCGTATAATACGGAGGGAATCGCGAAAGATTCTGATAAGTCGTCGAGTGGTTGACCCGCTCTCGCCGCATCATGACAGTCAGTTTTTGGCTTTCTCTACTGAGGTGCTTGACCAGATGAACCGGAAGCACAATCGCAGTAGTTCTCCCTTTACTATCCTAGCCGATAGAACGGAACATAAGGTAGCAAGCATAGGAGCCGGGCAACCCAACTATTGACCCAAGACATGATTCGGAGCTGATGCATATAAGGCCAAACTCGCGACGCCGAAGTACGCTATAAAGCTGTTCGGACTTGTCGGCAACTCATTTGTTCCCATACCGAGCCCCTGGCAAGTTATGCCGAGGTATGTGTGTGAAACAATCATAGGGGCCAAATTCAGTTTTTTTTTGGAAAAAAGCGAATGCTGAATGTGGATTTATGTTTGCTGGGACCTGAGTGATATGCCGATATTTATTTTATAGATAACAAAGCCGCAACCCTGGCTATTTGACATGCCCGGGGTTGAAGGCGGAGGAAAAAAGGCACATTACAGGCTCGAAATAAAGAGTGCGGTCTACAAAAAGTTGTTTTGGACCTCCTGTCGCACGTCTACGCCGCCTGTCCTCGGTGAGGGGACTCCTTGACGGAAATAGCCCCCTAGGTGAGTGTACGGATCCGAACTCGGCTAGAGTCCGTTAGATGTTTAGCCTTTGTGTCACCTGTAGTAAAGGATAATGAGGTTGAAAGAGTAATTAGAAAAGAAACAAAGGTTACGGGAGTGTTTTACAGGCTCGGCCATGTTGTGCTTCCGCCGATGCCCAGGGTATCTTAAGTGCATAGCTATGTATGCGCGGTACAGATGTCGCAGGTATATGAGGTGGGCGGCGGAAGCCGAACTGCTAGTTCCGCTCCGGAATTGGTCGATCCTGTTGAATGGAGACCGGTGGCGTAAGGGCCGACAAGGTATGCGGTTTAATAAGACCGATTTGTGGTTTGGCTAAGGTAGCCGTAGTATGTTCTTCAATTCGGAGGGAGTGCTTCTCTTGCTCCCTTGTAGCGTTGTGTGTCACGTATACCATGTTTACTGTTTTTACTTCGGGGGGAAATTGCTTCTGACCCCGGTAGTTGGTTGGCGAGTCTCTTCATCGTCGCTATCACCGGGCGGCCTCCTCCCCTTGTGTTTGGCGTTGAGCTTGCTGGCCTGCTTGAAGACCCAATAGCTTCTGTTGGTATGATTAGCTGGCTTATTGGGGTGGCCATGAATCTGGCAGGGCCGGTCCAATATCTTGTCTAAATTGGATGGTCCGTCTCTGTTTGCCTTGAATGGCTTTTTCTGTTGACCGGGTTTGGGACCGCCAAATCCGGTGTGGACCGATGTGTCGCGCGTTCTATCGTTATCCTTGCGACGTTCGTGCTTGCTGCGTCGTGGCTTGCCGTTGCCGTCTCGGACTTCGGAAGTGACCGGATCGCTGGCGCTGTTGCTTCTACGAGCGAGCCAGCTGTCCTCTCCCGCACAAAAGCGGGTCATCAGAGCGGTAAGGGATAACATGGATTTTGGTTTTTCTTGACCGAGGTGGCGGGCAAGCCATTCGTCCCGGACGCCGTGTTTGAAGGCCGCTAGGGCTTCCGCGCCCGGACAGTCGACGATTTGGTTCTTTTTGACTAAGAACCTAGTCCAGAGCTTCCTGGCTGATTCTCCGGGCTCCTGGACAATGTGACTTAAGTCGTCGGTGTCTGGTAGCCGGACATATGTACTTTGGAAGTTGTCGTGGAAGGCGTCTTCCAAGTCCTCCCAGCTGCCAATAGAATTTTCCGGCAGACTATTTAACCAGTACCGAGTTGGTCCCTTGAGTTTCAATGGTAGGTATTTGATGGCATGAAGGTCATCTCCGCGGGCCATGTGGATATGGACGAGGAAATATTTGATCCATACCGCGGGATCAGTTGTTCCGTCGTATGATGCAATATTCATGGGTTTAAATCCGTCTGGGAATTCATGCTCCATTAATTCATCTGTGAAGCAAAGAGGATGTGCGGCGCCTCTATATTGGGCCACACTGCGATGTAGCTCCGATGGAGGCCGTCTGCGGTTTTCGGCCGGGGCATGACTAGGTTTGTTGCGTTCGAGTAGATATTCGTTGCCGCGCGTCGGGGCACGCCCTCGTGGTCCGTTGATTGATCTTGTGTGTCTTGCTCTGCTGTCCAGGCCCTGACGGAGGTCATATGTATAACCTAGAGTTGTTTTATCTCTTCCTTTACGGTGAGGTGGGGCGGACTGGTGTTGGGCTGGAGACATCGCTCTGTCGTGCCCGCGTTGTGGTCGATTAGCCGCATTGTGTGATGATGGTATGGGCATCGGCGCCTCATCACCGAACTGGGGTAGCAATTTGTGCTTCGGATAATTATTAGGTGGGCCACTAAGGTCGTATTCCTCGGCGGCTAGGACTTTGGTCCATCTATCATTGAGCAGATCTTGGTCAGCTTGAAGCTGCTGCTGCTTCTTTTTCAGGCTCCTTGCAGTGGCTATTAGCCGGCGCTTAAAGCGCTCCTGCTCAAGGGGCTCCTCAGGCACGATGAAATCCTCGTTGCCGAGGCTCTCTTCGTCTTCGGAGAGTGGAAGATAATTACTGTCCTCCGAGTCTTCGTTTATGGCCTGTTCATCAGGGCTAACGTGCCCGTCTTCCCATTCTTCCTGTTCGGAGGTTGTCCCAACAGGGTCTTCGTTGTCTTCGGCCTTGTTCGGAGTATTGTTTTCTCCGGTGCCGGTGTTGCTGTCTTTTGCGCGACGTGACTTAGAGCGGCACCACTGGTGCCGGTGTCTGGGTTATGTCTCAGGAGGTTTATCCTCGACGGGATCCTCTTTGTCGTTGTTAGTTTCTTTAGGTGTATCCACCATGCATACGTCGTATGAAGAAGTGGCCGTCCGGCGTCCGGTAGTCGGCGGGTTTTGGCCATGCTCCTCATCTGCATCGTCGTCCATACCGTCGATGTTTTCGGAGCCGTAGTCGAGCATGTCTGTGAGGTCATCGACAGTGGCTATGTAGTGGGTGGCGGGTGGGAAGCGAAATTCCCCATCATCGGCCTTCAGTTCGAACCGGACATAGTTCGGCTGTGAGTCCCCT
Organism: Triticum aestivum; assembly: GCF_018294505.1. Taxonomy (NCBI): domain Eukaryota; kingdom Viridiplantae; phylum Streptophyta; class Magnoliopsida; order Poales; family Poaceae; genus Triticum; species Triticum aestivum. Next base: position 223,536,954 of record NC_057808.1, read on the forward strand.
GCTAAGGACAGATTTTTTAGTGAGTTCAGCACATCGCCGAGAGGCGAGTGCTGGAAGATATCTGCGGCGCTGAATTCGAAGATCGATAACTGATTAAACTCGGCGTCAGTGGACGCACATGGTTCGGAGCTTGTAGCCGGAGACGAGTCCCAAGTTCCGGCGACATAGACACCACATGAGGTTAAGTCGGTGTGCGGCTCCAACGCCGTGGAATTTGCGGCCTCCGTGGTGGGGTTGATCCTCCCGTCCTCGGATGGCACGGTCTGCTCTGGATCTAAGGCCGGAGCGGTTACAGGTGCAATTTTCTGAGTACGGTCCGATGACAGATTTAGATCATGTTCATCGTAGGGATAGGGAGCGGCTGCCGTGGTCTCAAATCCGTCGAAGATCAAGTCTCCGCGGATGTCCGCGACGTAGTTCAGGCTCCCAAATCTGACCTGATGGCGAGGGGCGTAGCTATCGATCTGCTCCAGATGGCCAAGCAAGTTGGCTCGCAGTGCGAAGCCGCCGAACACGAAGACCTGTCCGGGGAGGAAGGTTCCCTCTTGGACAGTATCGTTGCTAATGATTGAAGGAGCCATCGAACCTTTCGGGGACGGCACAGTGGAACTCTCAATGAAAGCACCAATGTCGGTGTCAAAACCGGCGGATCTCGGGTAGGGGGTCCCGAACTATGCGTCTAAGGTCGATGGTAACAGGAGGCGGGGGACACAATGTTTACTCAGGTTCGGGCCCTCTCTATGGAGGTAATACCCTACTTCCTGCTTGATTGATCTTGATGAATATGAGTATTACAAGAGTTGATCTACCACGAGATCGTAATGGCTAAAACCCTAGAAGTCTAGCCTGTATGACTATATGTCTGTTTCGGACTAGGCCCTCCGGTTTATATAGACACCGGAGGGGGCTAGGGTTGTACAAAGTCGGTTACCGAGAAAGGAATCTTCATATTCGGTCACCAAGCTTGCCTTCCACGCCAAGGAGAGTCCCATCCGGATACGAGTGGAGTCTTCGATCTTCGTATCTTCACAGCCCATCAGTCCGGCCCATGTCCAACAGGCCAGACGACCGTGGAACCCTTAGTCCAGGACTCCCTCAGACGGCCCAGATGAAGCTATTGGGCTTAATTCCGATAGGCCGTAACGGGCCGGTAGTAAGTGGGCCGTAAATGGGCTATATACGAACAGGCCATTAACAGGCTTTCCATGGGCCGGCCCGTTACATTTTGACCAAGTCAAACGGGCCGGCCTTTTCACCGGAATGGGCCTCTATTGGGCCGTGCCACGTGTCGACGTATCATAGGCGCCTCCTGTCCAATGAGTGGATGACATCTGTTCGAACTTTGAGCCGACACGTGTTTCCTCCGGCCAATGAGAATTTTACACATGGAAAATTCCCATTGGTGCGGGCTGTTAACGGGTTATCGGATCCAAAACCGGACCCGATAGCTTAACGGCGTCCCGTTACGGTGGATGCCACGTGTTGGTCACCCTTGATGAAAGCACTTCTATGACACGCAATTTATCGTCATGGAAGTGGACACTTCCGTGATGATAATTTTGGTAATGTCATGGAACACTTCTACGACAGCACAGGTATGACTATCTTGATTCTATCATAAATTTGTCATGGATGTACATGCATGACAGAAAACGTGACCTACTGTGACAAACACGTATCATCATGGAAGTGTCTTTTTTTGTAGTGCAATGATCATTATGTAGGCATCACGTCCAAGATTAGTAGACCGACTCCTGCCTGCACCTACTACTCTTAATCCACACATCAACCGCTATCCAGCATGCATCTAGTGTTATTAAGTTCATGGAGAAACGGAGCAATGCAATAAGAACGATGACATGATGTAGACAAGATCTATCTATGTAGAGATAGACCCCATTGTTTTATCCTTAGTAGCAACGATACATACGTGTCGTTTCCCTTTCTGTCACTGGGATCAAGCACCGTAAGATCGAACCCACTACAAAGCACCTCTTCCCATTGCAAGATAAATAGATCAAGTTGGCCAAACAAAACCCAAATATCAGAGAAGAAATACGAGGCTATAAGAGATCATGCATAAAAGAGATCAAAGAAACTCAAATACTTTCATGGATATAAAAATATAGATCTGATCATAAACTCAAAGTTCATCGATCCCAACAAACACACCAAAAAAGAGATCATTGTATTGAGAATTCAGTGAGAGAGAGAAAGCCATCTAGCTACTAACTACGAACCCGAAGGTCTACAAAGAACTACTCACGCATCATCGGAGAGGCACCAATGGAGGTGGTTAACCCCATCTGAGATGGTGTCTAGATTGGATCTGGTGGTTCTGGACTCTACGACGGCTGGATGAATATTTCATTGCTTGCTCTAGGGTTTCTGGAATATTGGGGTATTTATAGAGCAAAGAGGCGGTCCGGGGGGCACCCGAGGTGGTGGGTTGTGCCCCACTCGGGGCACCCCCCAGGCGCAGCCAGGGCCCGTTGTGTTCCTTCTGGCCCATAAAAAATCATCATGGAGTTTCGTGGCATTTGGACTCCGTCTGGTACTGATTTTTTGCGATGTAAAAACATGGAAAAAATAGCAACTGGCACTTGGCACTATGTCAATAGGTTAGTACCAAAAAATGATATAAAATGACTATAAAATGATTATAAAACATCCAAGATTGATAATATAACAACATGGAACAATCAAAAATTATAGATACGTTGGAGACGTATCAGCATCCCCAAGCTTAACTCCTACTCGTCCTCGAGTAGGTAAGTGATAAAAACAGAAATTTTGATGTGGAATGCCGCCTAACATGTCATATCATATTTCTTTCTTTATAGCATGGACATTTGGACTTTTATATTGTTCAAAGCAATAGTCTAGTTTTGACATGATAATTTAAATACTCGAGCATATCAACAAGCAACCATGTCTTTCAAAATATCAACGCTAAAATAAGTTATCCCTAGCCCATCATGCTCAAACATTGATCCATTCATGAAACACACTCGAATATTATCTACACCTAATACTTAAGTACAATCATATTTCCTCCTAGTTGGTGCTTTTATAAGAGAAGATGGAGACTCAAATTCAAAAATAAAAATTGCATAAAGTAAACGAAAGGCCCTTCGCAGAGGGAAGTAGGGATTTGTAGAGGTGCCAGAGCTCAAAGCGAAAAACTTAGAGATAAAAACATTTTGGGAGGTGTATCCATCCCACCCACGAAAATGACTTAGAGTTCCCAACACTTTCCATGATAGATATATCATAGGCGGTTCCCAAACATAAAATAAAGTTTATTCCATTTTCCACCATACTTTCACTTTCCATGGCTAACCGTATCCACGGGTGCCCTCCATACCAACACTTTCCAAGGAATTTATTATTTGACAACATAAAGTAAATTCATTTTTTTTTGCATTTCGGGATAGGGCATCCCTAATACCTTTGCCTTACTCTCGTCCAATGACAAGTGAATAAACACTCATCGTGAGAATAACACATCTAGCATGGAAAATATTAGCCACCCCTCAGCGTTCCGCGAGTGAAACAAACACACAAAAGAGAAGTTTATTTTGAAAATTAGAGATGGCACATGCAAATTTGCTTAGAACGGCAAAAGAATACCGCATATAGGTAGATATAGTGGACTCATGTGGCAAAACTGGTTTAAAGGATTTTGGATGCACAAGTAGAGATCATACTTGGTGCAAAATGAAGGCTAGCAAAAGATTGAGAAGCGACCAACCAAGAAACAGATAATCTCATAAGCAAGCATTAAGCATAAATAACACCGAATAATGCACCACAAGTAGGATATAATTTCATTGCATGACTATTGACTTTCGTACTTGCATAGGGAATCACAAACCTTAACGCCAATATTCTTACTAAAGCATAATTACTCATCAACATAACTCACATATCACATCATCATATCTCAAAACTATTACTAAGAATCAAGTTTATTTTTTCCAATGATCTTCATGAAAGTTTTTATTATATCCTTCTTGGATATCTATCACGTTGGGACTAATTTTCATGTGTTGCTTTTCATAAGCTCAAACAAATATAAGTGAAGACCATGAGCATAATTTTTTTCTTCTTTCTCTCAAAATAATTTAAGTGAAGCAAGAGAGAATTTCTTGAAAATTTTACTAACTCTCAAATAAATCTAAGTGAAGCAAGAGAGCATTTCTTCAAAAATACTAAGCACACCGTGCTCAAAAAGATATAAGTGAAGCACTAGAGCAAGTCCATTGCTCATAAAAATTTAAGTGAAGCATAGAGAGCAATTCTAACAAGTCATGACATAATTTTGGCTCTCTCAAATAGGTGTGTTCAGCAAGGGATCAAGACTTAAAACACAAAATAAGACAAGCAAAGACTCATATCATACAAGATGCTCCAAGCAAAACACATATCATGTGATGAATAAAAATATAGTTTCGAGTAAAATACCGATGATCGTTGGAAGAAAGCGGGGATGCCACTCGGGGGCATCCCCAAGATTAGTTGGTTGGTCATTTTTGGATAATAGCTTGGGATGACGGGGAACCCCCAAGCTTAGGCTCTTCCCTCCTTCCTTCATCCATCATAAGATAACCCAAAACTTGAAAACTTCAATCACACAAAACTCAAAAAAACCTTCGTGAGATCCGTTAGTATAAGAAAGCAAACCACTACTATAAGTATTGTATCAAACCAATTCATATTTTGTTTTTGGATCATATATACTGTATTCCAACTTTTCTATGGCAAAAACTCATCAAATAAAACCATAGAGCCATCAAAACAAGCACACACCACAAAGAAAACATAATCTGTCAAAACAGAACAGTCTGCAGCAATCTGACTTTTTCGAAAACTTATGGAACTCCAAAAATTCTGAAAAAATAGGAAGACCTAGGTAATTCGTATATTAATCTTCTGCAAAAAGAATCATGGCAAAATCTCTTTCTGATAAAAAATGAGAATTTGGTTCGTGAGCACAATGTTTCTGTCTTTTTCAGCAAGATCAAACAACTATCACCCAAGCAGATCCTATCGGTTCTACTTGGCAAAAACACTAATTAAAACACAAAAAACACAATCATAACAGTAGCATTATTGTGCTAATACTCAAGAACACAAAGCAAAAAGCAAAAATAAAATTTATTCATTGGGTTGCCTCCCAACAAGCGCTATAGTTTTACGCCCTTAGCTAGGCATAAAGCAAGGATCTAAGTTTTGTCATCCTTGTTCTTAGGAAAGAAAAGGGAAAAGTTCCTATCAATGGCATTTAATTTTCTATTTTGTGAAAGCACATGGCCATTGATAGCAGAAGAAAGATTAAGCATGCTGCAAAAATTCGTATCTAAACTAGCCTTCATCTCTTTATGTTTTTCATTTTGATAAAAGCACAAAAGAGTAGTTTATTCAACACTTTCTCCTTTGGGGTGCACAAATATGGCTTTCATCTTCTCATAAGTATCAACGGCATCCCCTTAGAAAACCGTTTTCGAATATAGAATCTAAAACTTGCTTGAAGGAAGAAGGTAAACCAACATAGAAACTTTCCAAGTATATCTCTATTTGATATTGGGGCACATAGCTAGCTCGAATTCTCAACAACCTATCCCAAGCATCTTTCTAAGATTCATCAAGTAAATAGCAAAAAATTCCGGGATCATCTTCATCACAATGGTTAATATTTTCCTTAACAACCCCGGTAGATCCTTCCATAGCATCAATGTTTATGAGCTTGGAGAGGACAGAGGGGCTATCCAAAACATTAAGACTCGGGAGAAAACCCTTAGCTCTTTTAAGGTCGGTCATGGCGAGAAAACAGCGAACGAAAAAGACGGGCGAATAAAATGGTAAATTTTTCGTGAAGTGGGGGAGAGGAAAACGAGAGGCAAATGGCAAATAATGTAAATTGCAAGGAGATGAGATTTGTGATTAGGAACCTGGTATAGGTTGAATAGCCTCCCCGGCAACGGTGCCAGAAATTCCTTTTGATGTCGCTTGAAGCTACGTCGGTACTTCCCCAAAGAGGAAGGGATGATGCAGCACATCGGCGATAGGTATTTCCCTCAGATATGAAACCAAGGTTATCGAACCAGTAGGAGAACCAAGCAACACAATGTAAACAGCCCATGCACACAGATAACAAATCTTCAAGGGGTTGTCAATCCCTTACGGGGTACGGCGCCTCAAGATAGGCCAACGGACGTGAGATAATTTTGTAGTAGATTGAAAGATAGATTGCAAATAAAATAAATAGAAATAAAACGCAGCAAGGTAATTTTGTATTTTTGGTTTAATAGATCTGAAAATAAAAGCAAGAGAAAAGTAGATCGCAAAGGCAAATATATGAGAAGAAAGACCCGGGGGCCGTAGGTTTCACTAGTGGCTTCTGTTGAGAAAAATAACAAACGGTCGGTGAACAAATTACTGTTGGGCAGTTGACAGAACTTGAAATAATTATGACGATATCCAGGCAATGATCATTATATAGGCATCACGACCAAGATTAGTAGACCGACTCCTGCCTGCATCTACTACTATTACTCCACACATCGACCGCTATCCAGCATGCATCTAGTGTATTAAGTTCATGGAGAAACGGAGTAATGCAATGAGAACGATGACATGATGTAGACAAGATCTATCTATGTAGAAATAGACCCCATTGTTTTATCCTTAGTAGCAATGATACACATGTGTCATTTCCCTTTCTGTCACTGGGATCACGCACCATAAGATCGAACCCACTACAAATAAACTCTTCCCATTGCAAGATAAATAGATCAAGTTGGCCAAACAAAACCCAAATATCGGAGAAGAAATACGAGGCTATAAGAGATCATGCATAAAAGAGATCAAAGAAACTCGAATACTTTCATGGATATAAAACGATAGATCTGATCATAAACTCAAAGTTCATCGATCCCAACAAACACACCGCAAAATAGTTACATCATATGGATCTCCAAGAAACCATTGTATTGAGAATTCAGCAAGAGAGAGAAATCCATCTAGCTACTAACTACGGACCCGAAGGTCTACAAAGAACTACTCACTCATCATCGAAGAGGCACCAATGGAGGTGGTGAACCCCATCCGAGATGGTGTCTAGATTGGATCTGGTGGTTCTGGACTCTGCGGCGGCTGGATGAATATTTCGTCACTTGCTGTAGGTTTCTGGAATATTGGGGTATTTATAGAGCAAGAGGCGGTCCGGGGGCACCCGAGGTGGGCACAACCCACCAGGGCGTGCCTGGGCCTCCTGGCGCGCCATGGTGGGTTGTGCCCCCCTTGGGGCACCCCCCAGGCGCAGCCAGGGCCCGTTGTGTTCCCTTTGGCCCATAAAAAATCATCGTGGAGTTTCGTGGCATTTGGACTCCGTCTGGTACTGATTTTCTGCGATGTAAAAAACATGGAAAAACAGCAACTGGCACTTGGCACTATGTCAATAGGTTAGTACCAAAAAATGATGTAAAATGACTATGAAATGATTATAAAACATCCAAGATTGATAATATAAAAGCATGGGACAATAAAAAATTATAGATACTTTGGAGACGTATCACATATATGTGCCATGACGTGACACCATGCCACCTTTGATGACTTTCTAGTGAGTTTGGGATTTATGGGGATTTAAAAATTGAGATTCTAAATGTTTGAGGATGAGCCAGGACATCGCTACGGTTGTAATTTGTTCCCATTCCTAGCATGGGACCTAAACATGCACCCAAGGACACATGTATAATTTTTCTAGCCATTTTGGTGAACTGGAGCATGTATTTGTAGTTCAGATTTGAATTATGGACATTAAATGCCTAGGAAACTCAATTAGTGTATAAAAAGGCCAAACGAACCCTGAATAAGTTTAAATTTCACCATGGATATCTTGTCATTCCATGTTACCCGTAGAAGAAAATACAAGGCGAAAAGAGGCAGTGGTTACGTTTCGCCCACAAGGGGAACATGTTTCCCTATCGGAATCACGATGCTTCTTTGAGAGAAGCTCCGGTTTGTAAGAGGTTTGTAATAAATCTTGGCCCAAATTGGACAATGTTTTTACCACGACATATATGTGCCATGACGTGACACCATGCCACCTTTGATGACTTTCTGGTGAGTTTAGGATTTACGGGGATTTAAAAACCGAGATTCCAAATGTTTGAGGACGAGCCAGGCCGCGGGTACGGTTGTAATTCGTTCCCATTCCTGGCATGGGACCTAAACATGCACCCAAGGACACATGTATAAATTTTGTAGCCATTTTGGTGAACTGGAGCATGTATTTGAAGTTCAGATTTGAATTATGGACATAAATGCCTAGGAAACTCAATTAGTGTATAAAAAGGCCAAATGAACCCTGAATAAGTTTAAATTTCAACACGGATATCCTGTCGTTCCATGTTGCCCGTAGAAGAAAATACAAGGCGAAAAGAGGCAGTGATTACGTTTCGCCCACAAGGGGGACACGTTCCCTATCGGAACCACGAGGCTTCTTTGAGAGAAGCTCTGGTTTGTAAGAGGCTTGTAATAAAACTTGCGCCAAAATGGACGAAACAAATTCCTCGACATATATGTGCCATGTCGTGACACCATGCCAGGTTTCACGATTTTCGGGTGAGTTCTGGATTTACGGGGATTTAAAAACCGAGATTCTTCTCACGAAATGTTTTCAAATAGCACACGGTTCACTCATGAAACCTGTGTGCCTACCAAACCGTGGCAGATGCCCCCTCCCCCCGTTGCTGCGCGTGCGATCTGAGTCATGCATTCTGATTGGCTAGAACCCAAACCCCACGGATCATACGTGTGCACCGTTGGATGCTCCCAGATCGAATGACAACCCTGAGCCCTTTCGACAGCACATGCAGTACATGGGTAAGCACTGTGCGCATGCGTAGTGCTAGCTCACGCTTCCTTCCCTACTAGGTTTTCTAAACAGGCTACCATTTCTCGCCACTCCTCTCATCGGTTTCCCGCCTCTTCTCCCATCTTCTTCCCGCTACCAGTGTCAGTGCTCATTGAAGGCTAGCGGCGACATACCGGCCATGTAAATACCCCACACAGTTTCTAAAAGCACAAATGTGTGTGATAGGAGGGAGTAGGTCCCATAGGGTGCCAGCGTGAAACGCCTTAATGGCAAGGAGGCAATTCTCATCAGCAAGGGGCGGCTTCCCATCCGCTAGCCTAGTGGAATAGAACGCATAAGTTAAGCATGCTCGGGTTGGAGTAGTCCAAGGATGGGTGACCCGATGGGAAGTTGCATATGTCAAGCTTCATTTAAATGCCATGACACGGTCATTATAGAGATATAATATATCTCTATAGTGACCTATCATGGCAGTTATATAAACCTTGGGATCCTTGTTTTGCTAATTTGTAGACTATGTTTCTATGGGTTATTTTTTGCTCTAAAAAATTAAAGAATGATTTACTTGACCTGTCATGGCGATTATATAAACCTATGATGTTTTTATGGGTTATTTTTTGCTCTAAAAAATTAAAGAATGATTGACTTGACCTGCCATGGCGATTATATAAACCTTTTTCAGGTTGCATGCAGGGTATAGGGGGCAGGGTGTTCTTCTCGAGCATGTCTCCCTCGTGCGGCTTATAGACGCAGCACATATCTGTGGGCTCCCCGAGGTATATACACTATCCTTTACCGACAATTAGGGGGCACACAATCTATCCCTTTGAGCCAACAACAAGAAGGGTTTTACCATGATGGTTTCCTATTGATACTAGTAAGGTACACGTGCATTTTACGCATGAGATTTGGTAACCAAATTATGAATAAATACCACACTATAGCATGTAAGATTTGAGTCATATATGCATGATGTAGATGTTCGTTTAATTCTTATAGTTCATCTCATCCAAAATCAATTAGTTTTATAAAAAATCTATTTTAAGATTCATGGAATTGTGCATTGTAAAGTATAAAGTAAAAACAAAAAGTGACAATTCATTTAGTAAAAACAAAAAGTGACAATTCATTTAGAAAAAACAAGTTTGGGAAATTAAGATATGGAAGATTCTAGAACAAAGGAGAAGTGCTTGTGTTTTGAGGTTTGTGCATTATGCTTAAGTTCAACCATGGAGTCTTCTAGATTGTACATGTGGCAGAATCTGGTGGAATGTAGATGATATCCAATGGCCATTAGTACTCGGATTTGCCATCTCTGTACCGTCGGATTGGCTTCATCCAACGACCAACTTTCAAAGTTATTCGCACACTATATAGGGGTATAGATATAGATGTGTCCCATGCTAGACCAAATAAAGTTTGAGCGCATGCGTCGAACGACCCCCCCCCCCCCGCCGCCTCGAAGTTGGGAAACCGACATCGTACATATTGAACCAGGCTTGGAGTCGGGTACGGTGTTCGGTTTGTAATGTACTTGGTCGCCCATCGAAGTTGTGCATTCGGGATTTAAACACATCACACACCACCATACCCATACATATTTTCAGGCCGCATGCAGTGTATACTGGGTATTCTAATCGACCATGTCTCCCTTGTGTGGTTTTTTGTGACGACACGCATATCTGTGGGCTCCCCGAGTGTATATATATCATCCCTTTGACCGATAATGAGGGGTATCTGTTGGCCATGAATGGATTCCTCCTAGTTCGTGTTAGGGCCAGTCACCGTCACATATCGCTCAACCAAACCTCGAGCTCATGCGTTGTCAGGATTCCCTCCCACATGCTCGGATTGCTGGGTTCGACCTACATCATACCCTGCGTATCTCGTCCTTAACTACCTTGCCTTCATGGTTGTTGTCTGTATCGAGAGGTAGGAAGCACATCTAAATTGTACATTATTCTATATTGAAAACACACATCACCCCTTCCCAACGTACATCATTTTGGGCCGCATGCAAGAGGTGCTGGTTTTGTGGTCCCTCTCGTGCGATTTTTATGATGGTTCAATCTATTGGCCCAAGCGGCTTATCGACAAAAACAGCTGTCGTTTGACCAAACGATAGATTCATTGGTCCGTCTTATGGTAGGTCATGGCGACATGCATGTATGACCAAAGTATCGATCATTACGTGCATCCGCCCTGCTGACACGAAGTGGGAGGTGGTGGGCCAAGCATCCTAGCTAGCTACGACATTATGTCATTATAGATATATCCAATGGTGCTTTCGGGTTTGCGAGGCAGGTGCCACCAAAGTTATGCATTGTGTATTTAAAGTTTTAAACATCCCCAATATTCCTACATATATTTGGCCACTTCCAGGTGGTTCTTGACTTCTGGCCCCTCTCATCGATCTTCGACGATGCGCCCAACCGTGGGCTCGTGCGGTCAAAGTTGTGCATTGGAATTTTGAACATCACAGACCACCCTTTTCACTCATATATATTTGGGCCACATGCTGGTGTGTCTGTCTTCTGACCCTCTCTAACTTTTTTTGCTGCAAAGACTCTGATGACGCTCAACAGACACAGGTATAATATCTTAACCGTGTGCCATACAAGTGCGCTGTGAATCACCACACCTGCGCAAGCGCGAGCAAAGGTGGAGGTACTGGCTAACCGCGTGCGATGCAAGTGCGTTGTAAAATCACCACGACGGCGCAAGCGCGAGAAAAGGGTGGAGGTACTGGCTTAATCGTGTGCGATGTGAGTAAGCTATAAAATCACCACCTGTGCAAGCTAAAGGCGGCTAAGTTTATTTGGTAATTAGGACGAACCGTGTGCGATAGACCAGCTAGCTAGAAATATAAAAACAAACTACCCGCCTTGAGCGTTGCAAAAATTGGTGGTTCCGCCACTTTTCCTTATTATCATACACGCATATTGTTATTGGACCGTGCGCGAACTTGGGCACTCCCGCCCCGCATCAATTCCTTTACCCAAATTTTAGTAGCTGTCATACTTCCACCGTCGCCCACACTCCTCCAGCACCGACCTTATAGTAAAATTGTAGTAGCCTAGGCATTTGAACCGTCGCCCTCCCTCCTCCACCACCATCTCCACCCACCATTACTAAAAATTTCAGTAGCCGCGGCGTATCCTCAAGCACCCCCCCTCCACAGTCCCCCACCCACCCCCTCCCGCCTCGAACCCTAGCTCGCGGCCGCCGCCGGCGCCGCCGCCAACCCCTGCTGGTCTGCCCGTTCCTCCTAGCTTAGATAAAAAAGTTCAGGTTACCCAGCGATTCCCATACCGTCGCCCCACTCCCCTGAGTTTTTAGATGAGGCCTGCGATGTCCCTCCCCGCCAGATCCACATCCCCTGCTCCAGAATGTCGCAGCCTAAGCTCGACCACGTATCCCGGGGAGCCCGATGAGCGTTCGTACAAGAAGAGGTTTATCATGGCCTCTATGGCGGACGTTGGCCAGGTGGCCGCCGTTTGCCCCGACCTGTCGATCCCGGAGCAACACGTCATCGTGGAAGCCGGCGAAGACGTTGACTACGTTGCCATACTGAAGGCTTCATGTCAGTGGGCTAGCATATTACTGTATCTCGGGAAAGCTGGCTACGACATCAAGCTCGTCCACAGCGACGGCTTCACGCGGGCCATGTCACACGTTAAGTGGTCCATCCCCAACCCCTCTGGTACAACCGCTGTCGATCTCTTCAACGGCCTTGCCGCTGATCTCCTCTGCCAAGCGTCAAGGATTTGCGATCTTTATACGCCATCGAGCCCATTTTGTCATTCCTGAAGGACACGTTCTACGATGGCGGCTTGGGATCCTCAATTGCCAAGTCAGATCTCATCGACCACGACCACGACCACGAGGAGGGCACCCACAAAGGTTCTTCCAAGGTGAAGCAGCCCATCTGTGACATCACAGAGCGCACCATGGGTTTGTGCTCTTCCAACTGGTACCTTTGCTAGCTTACCAACCCGTACCCTTTGTTGTAGTAGCATTTTCCATGCGGTGCTTTAACTGTGCCGTGTTTAATTATTTCAGTTATGCAAAAATGTATTGTTCAATAGGGCTATGTGATGTTTAGGTGTGAATTGTCCACTTCAGTTTCACGAATGGCTATATTTGGTTGTTTATAGTGAGTAGATGCCTTGTTTATCTGTATTTGGTTGTTAGGTTGGTTGGAGTGAGCATTTTTCCAGTTATCGAGCAAATGCCTTGTTTATATGTATTTGGTTCTTAGTTTGGTTGCAGTGAGCATTTGTCCAGTTATCAAGCAGATGCCTTGTTTATCTGTATTTGGTTGTTAGGTTGCTTTTTTAGCTTTTGTCCAGTTATCAAGCAGATGCCTTGTTTATCTGTATCTGCTTGTTAGGTCGGTTGCAGTGAGCATCTGTCCAGTTTTCAAGCATATGCCCTGTTTATCTGTATTTGCTTGTTAGGTTGGTTGTAGTGAGACTCTGTCCAGTTTTCAATGGCTATATTTGGTTGTTATACTGGTCATTTATGCCTTGTTTATTTCAGTCATTCACAATGTGTTGTTCATTATGTGCAAGTCGGAACTGTGCCACTCGACTACATCAATATCAGCTTGAACGGCCATATTTGGTTCCAGTTATTCCTGGTGTAGTTAACACATGCCCTTTATTTCAGTTTTACACATTTATCCAGTGTGATGATTAAGCATTACCTACATTCTATTCATTTTCAACAATACCAGTTTGAATTACAATATTTGATGGTTGTTAAGCCTGCTGTCGGTAACATTGCCTTCCATTTTATATCTGCTTTAACAGCATGCTAAAACCAACACATTCAAGCTATCATTTGGAGATGATGTTGTTTACCTTTGCTATATTTATTTGATGTTAAGGTTGTTGTACTTATCATGCCTTTCCACTACTTATGCACGACAACAACGGGAGTGCCCACCATTTTCCACCGAGGTTAGCTTCATCCCTCGGCTTGTACTCCCCCCGTCGTTCCATAATGTAGTGCATATAGATCTAGGCCTGGACACTTGTTAGCTTCTAATATTGACTTGTTGCTTGTAGGTACATATGCCCTTGGCAAGGATCCACACATTGACCCTTTTTGCGTATGGGGCAATGCGATATTCATGAACAAGTATCAAGTGAGGAAACTGATAAGGATTATTAGGAAAAAAAGATACGAATGGTGGCAAGAAAATTATTTGTTTATGCTCTATCCAACACAACGGTGAGCTGTAGGATGGTAACTACAAATTCTATAGCCTTCTCTTTTTACTGCCCATAATGAGTTGTTAGACAACAATGTCTGAATCTTTTTCGTTCGCAGTGGTTCCCAAATCAGTTCACTCAAGATTACCTCGCAAAGTACATGATTGGTGGACACGCAATGAAGGTTAAAGTATTTCATCCAGACTACAATGAGCATCGAGAAGTCACAATGAAGGCAGAGAAGGATGGACGGGCAGCCATCACAAGGGGTTGGCCTAGAGTCGTGTGCGCATTACACATGGAGGAGGGCACTGAGGGAGTCCTGGACTAAGGGGTCCTCGGACGTCCGGCCTGTTATCCATGGGCCGGACTGATGGGCTGTGAAGACATGAAGACCGAAGACCATACTCGTATCCGGATTGGACTCTACTTGGCGTGGAAGGCAAGCTAGGTGACCACAATGAAGATTCCTTCTTATGTAACCGACTCCATGTAAACCCTAGATCCCCCCCGGTGTCTATATAAACCGGAGAGCATAGTCCGGATCGGGGATATTCATTACCATATACACATAGGCTAGACTTCTAGGGTTTAGCCATTACGATCTCGTGGTAGATCAACTCTTGTAATACTCATATTCATCAAGATCAATCAAGCAGGAAGTAGGGTATTACCTCCACAGAGAGGGCCCGAACCTGGGTAAACACCGTGTCCCCCGTCTCCTGTTACCATCGATCCTAGACGCACAGTTCAGAACCCCCTACACGAGATCCGCCGATTTTGACACCGACATTGGTGCTTTCATTGAGAGTTCCACTGTGCCGTCGTCAACAGGTTTGATGGCCCCTTCAATCGTCGATGATGACGCCGTCCAGGGAGAAACCTTTCTCCCCGGACAGATCTTCGTGTTCGGCGGCTTCGTACTGCGGGCCAACTTGCTTGGCCATCTGGAGCAGATCGACAGCTACGCCCCTGGCCATCAGGTCAGATTCAGAAGCTTGAACTACGTTGCAGACATCCGTGGAGACTTGATCTTAGACGGATTTGAGACCGCGGCAATCGCTCCCCGCCGCCTAGATGGACATGGCTTAAACCTGTGATCGGGCCGCATCCAGGAGAGAGCTCCTGCAACAACTCTGGCCTTAGATCCGGAGCAGATCAAGTCCCCCGAAGATGGGAAGCTCAACCCCATCGCGGGGGCTACCGATTCTGCGGCGTTGGAGCCGCTCGCAGATTCTGCTGTGTACGGCATCTGCATCAACGGAACCCCGGACTCTTCTCCGGTGTCGAGTTCCAAACCCTGCGAGCCCGTGGATACCAAACTCGATCGGTTATCAATCTTCAAGTTCAGCGCTGCAGATATCTTCCAACACTCGCCTATGGGTGACCTACTAAACTCATTAAAAAATCTATCCCTGGCAGATCGCTCGTCGACGAACTATGTTTGGTTCGAACTCGCGGTGGATGATGGAGAAATTTGCTTCCCACCCGCCACCCACTTTATAGCCACCGTCGAGGACCCAACCAACACACCTGACCCCCGCTTTGAAGACATCGCCGGTATGGACGACGATGAGGGGCAGGGCTAGAGCCTCCTACCCGCTAGACACGGGATGGCCACTTCCTGGTATGACGTGTGTATGATAGACACACCCGACGACGCTCTCGACGATGACAAGGAGGATCCAGTCGCGAATAAACCTCTTGGTACACAGTCCAAACACCAGCGCCCACGGCGCCGCTTCAAGCCACATCGCCCAAGAGAAAACACTGCTAGCACCAGGAAAGATAACACTCCGAACAATGAAGACCCTGTTGAGGTAGAATCCGAAAAGGAGGAACAGGAAAGTGGGCAAGACAGCCCTGATGAACAGGCCACATATGGAGACTCGGAGGACAGCAATTATCTCGCACCCTCCAAGGAAGAGGAGTTCCTCAACAACGAGGATTTTATCGTGCCTAAGGAACCTCTCGAGCAGGAGTGTTTCAAACGCCGGCTTATAGCCACTACAAGGAGCCTAAGGAAGAAGTTGCTGCAACTTCAAACAAGCCAAGATTTGCTCAATGATAGATGGACCGAGGTCTTGGCCGCCGAGGAATACGGCCTTAGTAGCCCAGACAAAAGCCACCCAAAGGGTAGGTGGTTCCCTCAATACGATGGCAGGGTGCTGGAGCCCACACCACCATCGAACAATGCGGTGGGCCGGCCACAGTTCGGTCCAGACAAAGCGGCAGCCCAAACAGAGCAACATACCAACCCATCCGGCCATCAAATCAAGAGTAAAACAGCTCGAGGGAACACCCGCGACATCAACCGAGACTCGGAAGATAAAGCAGGGCGCACAAGATCGATGTACAGATCACGGAGATACACCCCGACCGACTATGGCGGTCACTCATTCGGACACTACAGAGCCAACCACGCCCGGTCTGAACTCCGTAAGCGGAGTCCGCCGGAGGTGCTTCATAGTGTGGCCCAACATAGAGGAGCCGCACACCCTCTCTGCTTCACCGACGAGGTAATGGAGCATGAATTCCCAGACGGGTTCAGACCCATTAACATCGAATCATACGACGGACCAACAGATCCCACGGTATGGATCGAGGATTACCTCCTCCATATTCACATGGCTCGCGGAGACGACCTTCATGCCATCAAATACATACGTCTCAAGCTTAAGAGGCTAGCTCGCTACTGGCTAAACAGTTTACCAGAAAATTCTATTGGTAGCTGGGAAGACTTGGAAGACACCTTTCGAGACAACTTCCAAGGAACATATGTCCGGCCTCTAGATGCCGATGACTTAAGTCACATTGTCCAGCAACTCGGCGAGTCAGTCAGGGAGTTCTGGACTAGGTTCTTAATCAAAAAGAACGAAATGGTCGACTGTCCGGACGCAGAAGCCCTCGCAGCCTTCAAACACGGCGTCCGGGATGAATGGCTAGCACGTCACCTCGGTCAGGAAGGACCCAAGTCCATGACAGCCCTTACCGCTCTAATGACTCGCTTTTTTGCGGGAGAAGACAACTGGCTCGCTCGTAAAAGCAATAATGCCAGTGACCCGGGCACTTCCGAAATTCGAGACGGCAACGGCAAGCCACGACAAACTGAACATAACAGCCGCAGCACAACGGCGAACGCCGGATTTCACAATCCGAGGCCCGGTCAACGGAAGAAGCCACTAAAGGCAAACCAGGATGGACCATCCACCCTTGACAGGATATTGGACTGACCTTGTCAGATTCACTGTCACCCTGTAGGCCAGCTAGTCATACCAACAGAAACTGTTGGGTCCTTAAGCAGGCAGGAAAACTCAACGCCGATCACAAGGGAAGGAGGCCACCAGGCGATAGAGACGACGGATCGGCTCGCCAGCCGAACACCAGGGGCCAGAAACACTTTCCCTCCGAAGTTCGTCCACTCCCAGAACGGAAATAGCAGTTCGGCTTCCGCCGCCCACTCACCGTACTGGCAAAATTCACACCACGCATACATCACTATGCACTCAAGATACCATGGGCATCGGCGGAAGCACAAGGCCCCGTAACGTTCTTATCCGTCTTTCCTAGTTTTCTGTATCATTTCTTAAAAACAGGTGACCATCAGGATAGCATCTACATCGGACTCTCTCGAAGTTCGGATCCGCATACTCACCTACGGGGCTACTCCCGTTAAGGATTCCCCCCCCCTCGAGGACGGGCGGCGCAGACGTGCGACAGGAGGTCCAAAATAAGCTTTTGTAGACCGCACTCTTTCTTTTGAGCCTGTACCATGCCCTTCTCCTCTGTTCCAACCCCGAGCATGTCAAATAGCTAGGTCGTGGCTTTTCTTCTTTATATATATTTATCATTGGCATATTGCTCCACTCCCAGTAAACTTTATCCGAACTAATCTTTCATGCTCTTTCTATAATGAGTCCGACCATAACGGCTGCCTTACAAGACGCACCTCGGCATAACTTGCCAGGGGCCCCATATGGGAACAAACGAGTCGCCAGTAAAAGACCGAACAACTCTATAGCGTACTTTGGCGTCGCAAGTTTGGCCTTATATGCATCAGCTCCGAATCATTGTCTTTGGTCAATAATTGGGTTGCCCGGCTCCTGTGCTTGCTACCCTACGTTCCGCTCTATCGGCTAGGGTAGTAAAGGGAGAACTACTACGATTGTGCCCTGGCCTAGACCGGATGAGCACCTCAGTAGAGAAAGTCAAAAACTGACTGTCATGATGCGGCGAGAGCTGGTTAACCACTTGATGATTTATTCGAATCTTTAGTGATTCTCCGTGTCACATGAGGGATCTTTTTTAGATCAACATATGTAAGGCACTATGCGCCGTATACATACCAGGGGCTATGTTGTAGCCCCACCATAAAACTCCTATGGCTAAGTGAAAGTGTTAACGCCCTATAGTCCAGTTGCCTGGTTCGCCGCATTATCACCTCCTTTATGGACCAAGACGTTGGATAAAGAGTGATTAAATGCTTTTCCGAACACCCCCGTACTTCCTACGAGGGGGCTGAATCCGACGACTGGAAAACTTTCAGATTATACTAAAACGGCCACAGAGGAGGAATTCAAGGTTTTGAGAAAAATATAAATAGATTAACTATAAAGTTGTCTGTTACATCATTATATAAATCACTCGAACATTATATCTTTCGAGCATTGACCCTCTATCAAGCGGGCGGCATCTAAGACGTCTTCAAAATAGTGCTCCGGCTCATTACGGTCCTGGCCCTTGGGTGGACTCCTCACCGCAACATCAATGCCCTTCATCTTTCCCCAAAATGTTTTGACTCGGGCAAAGGCCATCCGTGCACCTTCAATGCACGCCGACCGCTTCACAGCGTCGATATGTGGCACCGCGTCAACAAGCCGCCGCACCAGGCCAAAATAACTACTCGGAATAGGCTCACTTGGCCACAACCGGATTATGACGTTCTTCATGGCGTCGCCGGATATCCTATGAAGCTCGGCCCACTGGGACATCTGTTCATTGAGCAACAGAGGGCGCTTCGACGCGCCGAACTGTGACCAGAAAAGCTTCTCCGTTGCATACCCCTCTTGTGCGCGGTAAAATTGCGCCGCATCGGAAGAACTCTTCGGCACGTCCAAAAATTCAGCCGGAGAACTCTAGACCTGGTTCAGCTGAGCATAGTCCGGATCGCCAAACTTGGTCTGAAGTAAAAAGGGCTTACCGGCCGCTATCTCCTTAGCCTGCCGAATCTCTTCACGAGCTGCCCTAGATTCAGACCGAGCTTCACTCGCCTCTCGTACGGCCTTATCAAGCTCAGCCATTTTGGCTTTCTTCTCCTTCTCAAGGAATTCACAGCGGATGGCAGTATTCTTCAATTCAAGTGCCAGTGCGGATATCTTTTCCTCACTTTGGCGCCGAGCTGCTTGTTCGGCTCTTAGATCCGCTGATGCCTCCGCGACAGCCGCATTGCTACGCCGGGCCTGCTCCTTGGCCCGGGCTAGCTCCGCCCGAAGATCTTCAACGGCGGCAGCACCATCTGCAATCATGCACATTTCATATAAACCCTTTTCAGCGTCAGGCCTAAATTACAAGCACATTGGTGTAAGGAATGCTCGACATATATAACTTGCGAGTCGTCAAGACGCCTGTTGATCAATGCAACGCCATCTTCCGCAATATCCAGCTTTCGCTGCAGTTCGGCCACTTCCGTATTTCGGGTAGCCGCAGGAGGGGAGGCAGCATGTACTCCAAGTTAAATCAAGGTTAGCAACTGAGCATATCTTTTTGATCCTCCGATCGCTTCCGTCGGAAGGCAATCCAAGTCTCAGGGGCTACGGCATATATAACAGGTGCATTCTGTCAATATTATTCAATTGGCAAAACTACATCACAAACCTCAAAACCCCTTAGGAGGCTTGTGAAGGCCTCGTTCAACCCGCTCTTCGCGGATAGAACCTTTTCGACCACCGTAGCCATCAAGGCACGGTGTTCCTCCGAAACAGACGCTCGTCGCAGCATGCCCATCAGCATATCCGGCACTTCTGGGTCTTTGGAAGCCGCCGCCGGAGTATGGTATTCCTTTGAAGGAATCCGTCCACTCGCCCCCAGGATCATCTCCTACTCTAAACCGGATAGGGCGGGGCCGCCATGCTTGATTCCCGAACCCTGAGGGACAAAGGCACCACCTTCGGGCAATGCCCTCTTCGTTTCATGCACTGCTTGTTGACCGGGAGGAGCCCCCCGGGATGATACCTCAGAATCATCCGCCCTGTTGGGCGAGGGGGCCGGGGAGGGCGTATCACTCTCCATCATCTCTGGAAGAAGGTCTCCCGAAGATGAGGATGATTGGGAAACACCAGGCGTTAACCTGCGAAGACATACGTATGTCGGAAGATTACTTCAGTAATAAGAAAGGAAGGGGGTATGATTAAAGTACCCTGCTGCACTTATGGTTTGGCCAGAGGTTTATCCTCATCACAAAGATCCACGTCAACATCACTTGCCCGGCCCAAGCCGCCCGTCGATGGCGTTTTCGCTTTCTTGGAAAGTTTCCCCTCCTGACCTTCAGAAGCGACCCTCTTCCTACCACGGTGGGCTTCCTCTGCACCTTTACCCTCCTCCGCAGACACCTGGCACGGTGTCGGAGTCAGCATCCTCGTTAGTAGGGCGTTCACAGACTCTTCGGGAAGGGGCGCCAGACACCAGATCAACACCGCTTTCTTTATCCAGTCCTGTGAAGGGACGGGTGGTTCAATATCTTACCAAGAGATACTCGAATGAAGGGTGTGCGGAGATCGAATACTCACCGCGGTGTCCGGATGATTGCAGTCGAGGCCAACATCTTCGGTGGTGTCCGGCCATTGCTCTCATTCCCCGAAGTATAATTTCCACATTCCCTCGTGCGTAGTGCTGAGGAAGTGCTGAAGAGTCCGCCGTCCTTCGGGATTAAACTCCCACATACGGAGAGGCCGCCGCTGACATGGCAGGGTCCGGCGGACTAGCATTACTTGAACGATGTTCACGAGATCAATGCCCTTCTCGGTAAGGCTTCGGATGCGACTTTGCAAAGTCTGCATCTCATTGACGGATCCCCAGTCCAATCCTTTATTGATCCATGAAGCGAGCTGAGTTGGAGGGCCAGGTCGGAACGTAGGTGTGGCCACCCACTTGGAGCCCTGCGGCTCGTTGATATAAAACCACCCCTGCTGCCATAGGTCGGAAGATTTGGCGAAAGATCCTTCGGGCCAAACCGCGCCGGCCAGCTTGCCTATTATGACGCTGCCGCACTCCGCCTGCTCCTCCTCTGCCACTTTCGGCCTCACGTCAAAGGTCTTGAGCCACAAACCAAAGTGCGGAGGAGTCCAGAGGAAGGCCTCACACGTGACGATAAATGACGAGATGAGGAGAATAGAATCCGGGGCCAGATCGTGAAAATCTAGCCCATAGTAGAACCTAAGCCCCTGGACGAAGGGGTTAAGCGCGAACCCTAGCCCATGAAGGAAGTGGGATACGAATACTACTCTCTCGCCAGATCTGGGGGTTGGTATAACTTGCCCCTGTGCTGGAAGCCGATGAAGGATTTCCAGGGTCAGGTACCTCACTGCACGGAGCTTCACGATATCCTCCTCCATGACAGAAGAAGCCACCCACTGGCCCTAACGGTTGGATCCAGACATGATTGAGGCTAGTGGCGATTGGAACCCGAGGATTGGAACTTGGGGTGGCTGGTGTTGAGGAAGGAGCAAGCGCAAGGGAAGACGACAAGACTGGGTCTCTATATAAAGGCCCCGAATACTGGGTGTCTCCCCCTGGGTCTCTAAACTTACCTATCATAAAGGAGTTGTACCCAGGGGACGGTTGGGTTACCCACGCCTGCCTTAATGAAGATCCCGTAAATAAGGGGACACGATCTCTGCTTTGACGAGACGTGCCAATAAACCGCGCCCCGAGACGTGGGGCGGCTCGCTAGCCAACGGTTGGAAATAGCAACCGGGCGGGCATGATGCGATGTCATGAATCAACAAGTGGGGGTCGTGAGATATCGTATTCTCTATAATTATATACACAGGTCCGGATATATTTACTTCATCCGAAGACTATTCTGGAGTTCGGAAGGAGGGAACCCACCTTGCAATGCCGAAGACGAATCTGCGCGCCGAATTCCACGTCATCGAAGCCAGGTTCAGGGGCTAGTGAGGGAGTCCTGGACTAAGGGGTCCTCGGATGTCCGGCCTGTTATCCATGGGACGGACTGATGGGCTGTGAAGACACGAAGACCGAAGACCATACTCGTATCCGGATTGGACTCTACTTGGCGTGGAAGGCAAGCTAGGCGACCACAATGAAGATTCCTTCTTATGTAACCGACTCCATGTAAACCGTAGATCTCCCCCCCGGTGTCTATAAACCGGAGAGCATAGTCCGGATCGGGGACATTCATTACCATATACACATAGGCTAGACTTCTTGGGTTTAGCCATTACGATCTTGTGGTAGATCAACTCTTGTAATACTCATATTCATCAAGATCAATCAAGCAGGAAGTAGGGTATTACCTCCACAGAGAGGGCCCGAACCTGGGTAAACATCGTGTCCCCCGTCTCCTGTTACCATTGATCCTAGACGCACAGTTCAGAACCCCCTACCCGAGATCCGCCGGTTTTGACACCGACAGGCACAATATGGGCATTCCGCTTCACCTTCTCCAGCAACCAGAATGTCTTTCGCCTCTCTCTTTACAATCTTTAGTACAACTGTGGTTCATCGTTCTTTACTTGGTGCTTCTGTAGTTCTTCAGTATATGTACTTGTGCATCGAATTATGCATTCATGGTTGAACCTATATTTATAATAAACATGGTTGGATATGAAATAAGTGATTGCCTACTTTCAAATTCAAAACATGTGATTTTTAAATTAGGGATTACACTGCACACGGTTTGCGAAAGCGAAACGTCTGCGATAGACGTGGAGATCAGAAACGTTTCTAGGATCCACTACGTGTGCGATAAATCTCCACCGCACACACGACATCCTCTTGAAAACTGTTTGCGTTAGGCCACCTTGCGCAAACGTCTACCACATAAAAACTGTGTGTGATGGACAGCCTTTGCCACACCGTTTCTTCTACGCACCGTGTGTGATGCATTCAATAACGCAAACGATAAAATTGTTAATATTGT
This sequence comes from Triticum aestivum, assembly GCF_018294505.1. NCBI lineage: Eukaryota > Viridiplantae > Streptophyta > Magnoliopsida > Poales > Poaceae > Triticum > Triticum aestivum. Next base: position 223,560,217 of record NC_057808.1, read on the forward strand.
GTGCAATGGCAATGCTATCACAAACGATTTAACGGGGAAAATTGTGTGTGATGTACCTGTGAACGGAAACGTTTTCCTTGGAGCGACTGTGTGGGATGTACATACGAACAGAAACGTTTAGCGGGGACTGACTGTGTGGGATGTACTTGTGACCGGAAACAATTTCGCCTGTATAATTGTATTGTTTTAGCTCTACTGTACGTATTATCGTATTTGAGCGCTCGTCGGTCGCACACAACCTCATTTTGCCGAGCATGTGTGCCAGGAGGGCATATCCCCGACGGTTTTTGGGTCGTGTGGGAAGGACCCCCTATCGCCCACACTCACTTGGTGATGGTTCCATACGCCATCACGGAAACGGATTAAAAACCGTTTGTATAGCACCAACACGTACCAGTGACAATAACTCACTCGAAGGACAGAAGACCTAGGGTCACCTCTGGATAGCAACAGTCGGTCATTCACTCTGTCACCTTAAAGATCATTAAACGTGGGCGTTACCAGTAATGTTCGTGTCATTATACTCTCATTGAACCCTTGCGTAACCGAGGGTTGCGAGGGGTCGGCGTACTCTATATGAGCCACCCTCCCCTCTTGCAAAAGGGTTCACACCCCCTGTAACTCAACACTCCAATCAGCAAAGCCTCCGCGGCACCGAGACGTAGGGCTGTTACCTCCTCCGAGAGGGGCCTGAACTCGTAAACCCAAGTGTACAACCTCGCCGTAGCTAGGCACTACCCTCTCCTAGTACCCCCATCTCTACTGTCAGATCCGTTCCCACGACAATAAGCCCGTGGCGAGCGAAGGCGGTCTTCGGCGACCGCAGATACACTGTGTTGACAACCGGTCCAACTGCCCGCGTGTAATCATTGATGCCTTCAACTTGCCCTAGGTGGAGGACACCACCTTCAGCGCTAGAGCGGCACCCTTTCCCTTGTCGACGGGCTGGTAAGCCTTCCTCGGGTGATATTCTCTGGCCATTACTTTTTGAAGTGGTGGAAAGCTACGGTTCATGAGAGAAACGATGCCGCGATAAAGAACTTGGAATTGTGGGAGTTCTAGAGGGCTTGGAGCGCGAGGAAGAAGATGCCTGTGAGGGAAGTGAGAGCGTAGAGCTCTTCCTTGTATTGCCTCCTCCCTTTTATAGGGAGGGGCAAAACGGAGTGGCGACAGCTTAGTGTTGCCACACGGCAACAAATCTCTTCGCATCCCCGCATTAAATGTTAGTGACGCACAGGGATCGAGGGGTTATCGTTAGTCCTTGTGCAGGGATCAAAGTGCATGTCCCTCTCGATGGGACATGGCCTTAGTGTCCCTAACCCACTCCCGCACGACATATTGACCGTCAGGTCAAGGCACACATGTGGCCTGGTGGGCCCATGGATAAGACCGAGCTCCTTAGTCAAAACTGGGCAAGAGGACTTTCGAGATGCTACGTGAGAACTTGTCCGGCCCAATGATGAGCTGCGTGAGAAAACTTTTTGGCATGCAGTTCATTTTCCTCCTTCGGCATTTCCAAGATCAAGGTGGTTCACATCACCTCGGAAAGCCGCTCGGCAAATAGAGGTCGGTTGCATGATGGCACTATTCGAAAGACTTTTATTGAACCTTGTCGGTGCAACAAACCATGGGTCTGTTGCCCAGACTGTGCACAGGCACAAGAGCAAGATTGAAGTACCGACCTAAGTCAGAGTTCAAAGAACCAAGAGATTCGAAGAACCAACATGTAGCTCAGAGAGATTAAGGCCAAGCCAGAGCAGCAGGGTATCTGCAAGAGAAGGCCTCCTTTGCCGGGCAAGCGAGCCCGGTAAGGAGTGAGGCCACCCCAAGAAGCAGGCGCCCGAGGCACCCCGACAGGGCCGGCCGGGGCTCGCGGAGGCAAAACCACCTCACCAACCTCTCCAGCGTGACCCACGTCGTCGATCAATGCAGTGTCAAGCCGCAAGGTGATTAAGTGGCAACCATTCGCCACATGGCAGCCATTTCCTACAGAAGAAACCCACAGATGACACCCGTCCTGCGACGTGTCAAGAGAATAGGCGCGGAGCTGGCAAGATAGCCGGCAAGCCTTGCCGGGCAACCAGTGATGTGACACTACGCGGTGCATTTAATGCGCCATGTCAGCCTGCAGAGTTAGGTATGATAGCACTGTTTTCTATCATATCAGTGCATAATGACTACTTTGCCATTGTGGTGACCCTTTATCTATAAAAGGAGGCCCATGGCACCCGTAGAAAGGGTTGGAAAGTTGATGAACCCAGGCCCCCATACGCGCGTAGTCACTACTGCCCTAAGGCAGCCCCTGCCGGGCAAGTGTACTATGCTTCACCACCTCCATTCCACCATCAATCCACCAAAGCAGGAGTAGGGTTTTATGCCTCACGGCGGCCCGAACCTGGGTAAATTTCTTGTGTGCTTTCTGTCGTGCTGTCGTACGCTGGTCTGCTCTTTGTGCAACGCGACGTCCCCCTGCCGAACCAGCAAGGGGCCTCCTGGTCCCATATGTGGCCGCGGATATCCCGCGACATCTTTGGCGTGCCGGCTAGGGGGATCGCTTGCGCGAACCTGAAAGCGTGTGCAGCCTGTCATCTTCATCACCATATTCATCTTTGACGACGCCATCGACCATGGCGCCCAAGAAGAAGTCCGGTACTTTGGCCCATCCATCCACCTCGAAGGCTCCGCTGCCCGTGGCCTCGAATGCCGCAGGGGATGCGGAGGCAAGCGAGGACATGAACGCTGCTGGGGACATGGTCATTGGAGCAGGTGGCGCCATCACCACTTCTCCCGCGGCCGACATGGGGGCAGGAGATATCGGAGGAGAACAGCATCAGCAGCGCCTCGACGGAGCCGCTGACCCTCGAGCACCACCGCCGTGCAACCCCGCTGCCCAGGTGGTCGTCCCACAGCAGCGTGGGGCGCGGCACCGCCGCCACCGCCGTGCAACCCCGCTGCCCAGGTGGTCGTCCCACAGCAGCGTGGGGCGCGGCACCGCCGCCATCGCCGCCACTGGCACCGTCAGGAGCCAGGTGAAGGTGCAGTCGACGTCAACAACATCTATGCCAAGCACAGCCATGGAGGCTATGGCGCGAGCTCAGCTGCTATTGAGGTTTTCGCCGGCAGCCGAGCAGATGGATGAATGGCATGCCACCATCCAAAGCCTGCTCGGTTTCGCCGAAGCTGGGGGCTCACGACGAGCTGGCCCGCTACAACCTCCCTAAGCGACAGCAACCGCCCGTACTGCCGGCCAAACAGAGGGGGCCGTCCCCACGGTGCAGTCTCCACCACGGCAGCCGGCGCGGGCGCAGCAGAATCAAGACCCGACAACGTCTCGATGGCCTCTTCTGGCCCTCAAGCACGTCCAGGCCAACGTCGAGCCTTGGAGGATAGGTGGCGGGGAGACGCATGCGTCGTCATAGATCGATGCTGCGGCGACCTCCGCCAGACCGATGGGTGCGGCGGCATCAACGTCGACGAGCCTGTGCTCGGTGTTGGTGGGTGCCTACCTTTCAAGGTCTGCTGCCCTACCTTTACACGAGAACTGCGGCAAGTCCGTGTTGGAGATATGCCCTAGAGGCAATCATGTATGATGATATTTCCTATGTGTTTATGAATAAAGATAGTCCTTGGACATTATCAATGATGTGTATCAGTAAGTATGTGACTTGTTTGTGGGACTATGCATTGTATGATGACTGTCCTAAAAGGTCCCTAGTCGAAAGGGCTGTGTGGACGCGCAGCCAACTAGACTAGCATATGACACGGCCGATGGTTTGGTCTCACTAGACATGTGGCATTGGATGCTAACCGGATAATATGAACTTGGAAGGATCTAGCCGGATTTGAGGTAGTCGGATCCGAGTCGAGATAAGGTCCGAGTCGGACATACCCAACTATGAGGCGTAGTGATATGTCATCTGTGAGTCTCTAGTACAACATATGTTCTATGTCCTAAGACCTGAGCTGGCACATGTACTAGGGATGGTGACAGACTTGCTTTGGGCCGACCAAATGCTACTCCGTGACTGGGCAGTTACAAAGGTAGGTTTTAGGCTTGTCCAGACCCATGCTGCGAGACATGGTCGAGCAAGATGGGATTTTACCCTCCGATAAGGAGAGATATACTCTGGGCCCCTCATGTGATCCGGCCAGGATAAGCTCATGGCCATGCGACAAGGATTATGAGATAATCTGGTTTGTGGTCGGCATCACTAGAACGAGAAAGAGGTTGGGCTAGCACAAGTATGACAGACTCGCCTTGAGCCCGACAACATATATCGTGTGGCAAAAGGAATGGAAGTATGATGTACATGTTCGCCTAACCAGCTTCATAGTCTGCTTGGTGTTCGGCATGCCTTGCTAGGGGCCGCTACCAACCGTGCAGTTCGGAGGTGATCCGAACTGCGACCAAGCCGGCTTGAACCTAAGGGGTCGCCTGCTTAAGGGAAGGAACCTATGAGGTCGGATCTGGGGACACTGGTCGGATGTGATCCGAGCTGTATTCGGATATTGGCCGAGTAGACTTATGGGCTTTAGGGTCCGTGCGAGGCCCAAGTGTTGAGCCCGCGACGGATGCCTATATAAAGTGGGGTGCGGCACACTCATGCGGTTGATCGCTTCGGCGTTGTCACTAGGGTTTGCATGTGTTGCGAATAGACATACCTCCACTCGCCGCCGGTTGTGTGATCGGACCTAGCAGTCCGCCGCACGACGTTCCTCCTGCACGCGCGGATACCGTTAGAGGCGGTGCACTTGCGCCGCTCCGGCGATCCTGTACGTGGGAACCGACGACCGGCTGTTCGAGGGAGATCGGACGAGGAGGAGACGATCCACGCGGACGCGCTGCCCCAACTCTTCTTCCGCTGCACGGCACTGCGCGTCTAGTGGTTACGAACTGTGATCCATCTCCCGTAGCATGTTCTTGGTTGTTCTGCGTGTAGGAAATTTTAATTTGCAGTCGACGCACCCTACCGTAGAACCCAACAGTCTGTTGGCCATCCGTACACATGTTCAAGACAGAGATACCTGAGAAGTATGACGGGAGGCTGAACCCGGCAGAGTTCCTGAGCATCTACACCATCGCTGTTCAGGCTGCCGGGGGAAGAGATGGGAAGGTGTTCGCCAACTACTTCCCTTTGGCCCTCAAGTCCAACGTGAGGTCTTGGCTGATGCACCTGCCAGAGAACTCCATTTCGTCATGGGCAGACCTGTGCGACGAGTTCATCAGTGCCTTCACCGGTGGCCACCAAGAGCCCGGCAGGCCCAGCGACCTGCAACTTCTTCAGCAGAAGGAAGGAGAAACTCTCCGTAAGTATTTGCAGAGATTTAGTAAAGTTCATAGAAATATTCCAAATATCCATCCGGCAGCCGTTATAGCAGCTTTCCAGTCCAATGTGCACAACCGTCGCATTCGTTCCAAGATGAACATGTGGTTGCCCAAGACTGTGAAGGAGCTATACACACTGGTGGATAAGTGTGCTCGGGTGGAGGAAGGAAGGAAGTCGCCCGGAGAGGAAGGTTGCACCAATGTTGATTCAGAGGATGAGGATGAATCAACCAGTCAGAGAAAGGGCAAGAAGTGCGGTAAGAAGCCAAGAGATAAGGCAGTGATGACTGTGGAAGGTTCGGGCACACCTAGTACCGGCAAGAAGGCCAAGGTTGAGGCCCCTGGAAAGGAAGCTGCCACTTGCGCTGCCTACCGGGAAGCCGCCGCCGCCGAGAAAGCTGGGAAAGGTGATGGGCCGTACAGCAAGATCCATTGGACCAAGGGCCATGACCTTCAGGAGTGTTACCAGGTTGAGCAGCTTGTCAAGAAACAAAGGGCAGAATATGATAAGCGTGACAAGGAAAAAGGTCAGAATGCCGCTGGCGGTAAGGGCCGAGGCGGTGAGGCAAATCGCCCCAGCAAACCCTTTCAGAACCAAGGAAATCCCGCCAGGGGTCAAGAGAAGGAAATTTGTGATGATGTGAGTGATGGAGGGGATGAAGAGGGAACCAGTGAGCAGGAGTTTCAGAAGGCCACTGACGCCCTATACATTGATGGGGGTGCATCTTTGCACACCTCTCACCGCCAACTCAAGCGATGGGCACGAGAGATCAATGTCGTGGAGCCAGCACCAGAGGCCCGGAAGCCGCTCAAATGGTCCCGCACGCCCATCATCATTGATGAGGAGGATCACCCTGGCTGCACCACTGCGGTAGGATGTTTGCCATTGTTGGTCTCCCAACAATTCGCAACCTCAAGGTCACAAAGATGCTAGTGGATGGCGGGGCCGGGTTGAATCTGATTTCCCCGGCAGTCATCAGCAAGCTTCAGATAGGAGAAGAAGAGCTAGAGGTTACCGACATGTTTCAAGGAGTTAATCCCGGCAGGAGCCATCCCAAAGGGAATATTACATTGCCGGTGATGTTTGGGGGAGAACTGAATTGTCGGACTGAGAAGATTGTGTTTGATGTGGTTGATCTCCCCCTGCCGTACAATGGGATTCTTGGATGCCCGGCCCTGGCCAAGTTCATGGCGGCATCCCACTATGCTTACAACACCTTGAAGATGCCCGGGCCACTAGGAGTCATCACTATCCCATCGGATGAGAAGGATGCAATTATCTGTGTGGACAAGATGTACCGGGATGCAGTCATAGCAGAGGCAGCGGCAGCCCCCGCCAAACAAAGCAAAGGAAAGAAGAGGGATTGTAGGACCTCCGGCAAGGACTCCAGGAAGCGTGCCCCCTCTGAGTGCACGGCACCCGTTGACGATGTGTCGGAGTGTTCCAACAACAAGAGATCCAAGGTTGCTGCACACCAAGTGAAGAAGGTCCCGGCAGGGATGGCTGGCATTGATGGTACTTTCACCATCAGCGCCGCCCTCGATGACAAATAGGAAAGCGCGCTCATTGCCTTCCTGTGGGCGAATATCGATGTGTTTGCCTGGCAACCATATGATATCCCCGGTGTTCCTAGGGAGGTAATTGAGCACCACCTTGTTGTCTGCCCACATGCCCGACCTGTCAAACAGAAAGTCCAGAAGCAGGCCTTGGAGAGGCAGCAGTTCATTGGCGAAGAGATCAAGAAACTGGAGGCAGCTGGTTTGGTCAAAGGAGTACTGCATCCTACGTGGTTAGCAAATCCAGTGGTAGTCCAGAAGGTTAATGGGAATGGAGGCTTTGCATCGATTTCACATATCCCAACAAGGCTTACCTGAAGGACCCATTTCCCTTGCCGCGCATCGACCAGATTGTGGATTCCACTTCAGGTTGTGATTTGCTCTCCTTTCTGGATGCGTACTTCGGATATCACCAGATCTTCATGTCCAAAGATGAAGAGAAGACGTCGTTCATCACTCCATCTGGTACATACTACTTTGTCTGCATGCCATTCGTACTAAAGAGTGTCGGGTCTACTTTTGCAAGGGAAGTCCAGATTGGTTTTGAGCCATAGTTACACAGAAATATAGAAGCCTATATGGATGATATCATGGTCAAAACCAAGGATAAGGCCACCCTTATCCAGGATTTGGAGGACACATTTGCTAATCTGTGCAAGATCAATTTGAAGCTTAATCCGGAAAAGTGTGTGTTTGGTGTTCCCTACGGCAAGCTACTTGGTTTCTTCGTGTCCCATCGGGGGATCGAAGCTAACCCCGACAAGATCAGAGCCATCAAATAGATCCAAGCGCCAAGGACAGTTAAGGATATGAGGCGCTTAACGGGATGTGTTGCCACGCTAAGTAGATTCATCTCCAAGTCTTCCGAGTGTGCCCTGTCGTTCTTTAAAATTTTGAAGAAGGCAAGGCCTATGAAGCGGACCCCGGAAGCAGATGCAGCTCTACAGGAGTTGAAGGCCTACCTATTATCTGTGCCTACCTTGGTTGCGCCCAAACCCCAAGAACTGTTGTTGCTATACTTGGCGGCAACCAACTAAGTGGTCAGTGCGGCCTTGGTAGCGCAGTGAGAAGTGGATGAGGCAGAAAGCAAGCAGAAAACATCAGAGTCAGATAAGGATCAGGACAACAATGAGCACGGCAACGAGAACAACCCCAAGGACGTGGCAAGGAAGAAAGTGGTGCAGCGCCCAGTATACTTCGTCGGCTCCTTGTTACAGGGGGCTAGATCGAGGTACTCTGGTGTGCAGAAGTTGATCTTTGGTGTCATTATGGCCTCAAGGAAACTGCGCCACTACTTCCAAGCCCACGAGATCACGGTTGTCACTCGTTTTCCGTTGCAAAGGATACTCCGAAACCCTGAGGCTACTGGCACAATAGTACAGTGGGCATTGGAACTATCCAGCTTTGGTTTGAAGTTTGAGAGCACATCAACTATTCAGAGCAGGGCACTGGCAGAGTTTATTGTAGAATGGATGCCAACCCCTGATGAGGAAGTGACAGGGACAGCTATCCCTGGCAAGGAATCACCCCAAGAATGGATTAGTATTTTGATGGTGCTTTTTCCCTACAAGGTGCAGGGGCTGGCGTCCTTCTTGTTGCCCCCTCCGAGGATCACTTGAAGTACATCGTCGAAATGCATTTTGCCCGGGAAGAAGCCACCAACAATACAGCTGAGTATGAAGGGCTCCTTGCCGGGCTTAGGATTGCAGCAGAATTGGGAATTAAGAAGCTGATCATTCGAGGAGATTCACAGCTTGTGGTGAGACAAGTTAACAAGGATTATCAAAGCCCATTGATGGAGGCATGCGTCAAGGAAGTGAGGAGATTGGAGGAGCACTTTGACGGGTTGCAAACAGAGCACGTACCCCGTGCGGGAAACAGCATAGCTGATCACCTGTCAAAGTGTGCTGCGCAGAAGCTTCCTGTGGAACCAGGAACTTTTGTTCTTCGTCTCTCTCAGCCCTCCGTATCACTAGCAACAATGGCCCGAAAAAGGAGAAAGTTGGACTACGGTAAGCCTCTCTCGGTCGAGCCGTCCGCTCCCGGCAGAGACCCTGCCGGAAACAACTCCTCACAGCCTGCTAGACCACCCCCTCCAGCCGGGCCCATGGACCTCGCGAACGAGGCTGGTACTCCCGCAGCAGAGGAGGTGCCGCTAGTCCTCGTTGCCGAGCCCCAGGCTCCAACTTGGCAAGGCACATTGTCCACTTCCTCCAGACCGGATAACTCCCGGCGACCAAGATGAAGCTGAAAAAGTAGCCCGGAGGGCCAGTATGTATCAGTTTGTCGATGACACTCTATACAGAAGGAGGCCCAATGGTGTGAAATTGAAGTGTGTCTGCCAGGAGAATGGAAAGGAACTGCTGGCTGAGATTCACAGAGGAATGTGCAGCTCCCACATTGGATCAAGGGCATTAGTTGGGAAAGCATTCCGACAAGGATTCTATTGGCCCACAGCCCTCCAAGATGCAGTCGAGCTCGTCACGACATTTGAAGCCTGTCAGTTCCATTCCAAGAAAACACACCTGCCTGCCCAAGCCCTTCAGACAATCCCTCTATCATGGCCATTTTCGGTCTGGGGGCTCGATATCCTCGGCCCCTTCCCCCGAGCAATCGGGGGCTTTGAATTCGTATTCATTGCCATCAACAAGTTTACAAAGAGGCCGAAAGTGACTGCCGTGAGAAAGGTGACTGCTCAGTCAGCTATCAAGTTCTTGAAAGAATTGGTGTGTCGTTTTGGAGTTCTGGCAAGGATCATCACCGACAACGGCACCTAGTTCACGAGCCACGCCTTCATGCAATATGTTCGTACCCTCGGATGGAAGATCTCATTCGCCTCAGTGGCACACCCCTGGAGCAATGGACAAGCTAAGAGGGCGAACGCTGAAGTGCTATGTGGACTCAAGACAAGAACTTTTGATACGCTGCAGAAGCACGGCATGCGGTGGAACGAGGAGCTGTCGGTAGTCTCTGGTCCCTCAAAACGACACCTAACCGAGCTACCGGGCAGACTCCCTTCTCCCTGGTCTACGAGGCAGAAGCAGTTATCCCCACGGAACACATTTACGGGTCCCCTCGAGTGCTTGCCTACGATGAAGTAGCGCAAGATCAGCACCGGCGTCACGACGCTGTGCTACTCGAGGAGAACCATCTCCGGGCTGCTATGCGTTTTGCACGCTACCAGCAAGCCCTGCGTCGCTATCATAGCCGCATGGTTCATGCCCAGTGTTTTGAGGAAGGTGACCTTGTCCTTAGGCACGTTCAGTCCGCCAAGGGTACAAACAAGCTATCACCAAAGTGGGAAGGCCCTTACCGGGTGGTACGAGTCACCAGACCTGGCACAGTCCGTCTGGAGACTGCAGATGGCACTCAGCTGCAAAACTCATGGAATATTGAGCATCTCCGCAAGTACTACCCGTAAGGCGCGGCTATCGGGCCCTGCCCGGCAGCCACCCTTTTGTATAGGCCTTGCCTCAGCTACATGTAACCCCTTGTACGAAGACGGGGCGATGACCCCATGCAAGAGAAAATAAAGAAGCGCTAAACGGGGACCCCAACTATGATTGCATGCATGCATGCATGAGCACACCAAGATCACTGCATAAGCATTTCATGAGCATTTGCATATGCATATAGATAGGATTGCATCCTGCATTCATTCTCATCTACATGAAGTTGCAGGTTCCTGCCGTGGACTTGGCTTCGATAAAGATTGAGAAGATTGCCCGGCACAGCGATCCCCGGCAAGCCAAGCAGATAAGTGCTACCTCCTGTCCATTAGTGTTCTGTAAAGCTATAACTTTGCATGAGAAACCCCCACTCCTCTTTTGATACTTAGGTGCTCCCATCCATGACTCGAACGTTGCTTCGGTCAGGATGGTCGCAGTGGCCTTTGGTAAAAAGGAGTTGGCGGGGGGCTGGTCCCTCTGTCTTTTCCCCGGCAGACAAGAAGGGTACCGGCAGGATAGCCTGCCGGGGAAAACTCATTTATTTACATTAAAGAGGCACCTCACCTCTGCACGGACATACACATGCACGGGTTCCCGGCAAGGTTCATCTTTTTCATTCATATGCTAACACAAGTACAAGCATTACAGAACACAAAGATGGACTCGAGGGATTATATTATTTGAATTAAAATTTGGCAAGTGCCGGCTGATTTAAGATTGAAAAAAGATAAGTGCCCTGTGATCCCCTCTTTTTGTTTTCCCTCCTTCAGGCACTGCGTCAGAAGGAGGAAAAGACGAGAAAAGGAGCACCCAAGCAGGAGCCCACCCCGGTCCCGTCAAGACTCGTTGGGCACGGCCTGACAAGACCGGGAGTGGCGAGGCTACGAAGGAGGAGTACGGGGACAGGGCGGCGCCTTCTGGTCGCCACCTCCAGAGCCAGCAAGAAGCCCCGGCTTGAGCGTCGGTGGAGTCATCCACCAAAGCTTAGCCGGAAGACTGCTGGAGGCGAGGAGAAGGCGCCAAGAGAACATCCCTCCCTGGCTATCACCCAAAGAGGCTGGTGATGATGGTGCCGGGAGGGGAGGGGAAGAGCGGAAAGACGAGGAGGCAGGTTGCCGGTCGGAGGCGAAGGCATCCAGGCCCTCGTACTCCAACCTGACCCCGTGCCACCCGCCTTCTCCGTCTTCCCTCGCTTCCTCCTCACCACCGCTGCTCTCGGGAAGCGCTAAGACTCTAGTCCGGCGCCTCCAGCGGAGAAACAGCAAGCAGCCAAAACGGCTAGGGGGCTTGAGGCACGCCACTCCCCTCCTTGGCGGGCAGGAAGGCGCGCCTCTCGTTGACAACAACCCCAAGACCTCCGGGAGGGGCAGTGCTGGGATTACCAACGATCTCCAGCCCCGCCTCCCGGTCGAGCCTCGAAGAAACCAAAAGGTTCACTGCGCCAAGGACCAGGCTCACTCCCCGAGCGTCAGCACCAACATGAGGAAACAATAACCCCAAGCAGGAGCCCGGGGGCTGGCCCCAGGCCCCTCTCTTCGACATAGCCAGCAGAAGCGAAAGATAAGAAGAGGAGGAATGCAAAGATGGATAACTCTGCCCTCCTCCGCCCCTCCCTTTTATAGGCCGGGCGGGGAGGGCAGCTGCTCCATCAACGGGCGGCCACCGTCCTCCTCCACCAAATCAAGATGACCGGGCCCTCACCATGATGCTCTCCCGCGCCACGCGCCTCCGTTACCTACCCCGCGCGATGCATCAGCATACGTGGCCAAGGATAAGGGCGCGCTGTGGGAAGAGTAAATTGGTAGTTTCTACCCCGTGCATTAGAGTCATTCATGGGCCATCACTAGAGCGGCCCCACCACTATTGGCTTTACACCATGCGCAGGGAAACCGCAAACCAGCCCGAAATCAAGGCTGATAAAGAGGCAATGAAGACCTCAAGAGGCCGACCCCTTCAGCAACCCTGCCTGTGCACTTATTAGGCCCTACCCCGATGACTCCCAGCAACGCGTTCGGGGCAGGCCCGGGGGCTTCTGCCGGTGCAACAAACCCTGGGTCTGTTGCCCAGACTGTGCACAGGCACAAGAGCAAGATTGAAGTACCAGCCCAAGTCAGAGTTCAAAGAACCAAGAGATTCGAAGAACCAACATGCATCTCAAAGAGATTAAGGCCAAGCCAAAGCAACAGGGTATCGCCAAGAGAAGGCCTCCTTTGCCGGGCAGGCGAGCCCGGCAAGGGGCGAGGCCACCCCCAGAAGCAGGCGCCCGGCGCCCCTGCAGGAACTCCCGGGGCTCGTGGAGGCAAAACCACCACACCAACCACTCCAGCACGACCCATGTCGTCGATCAATGTGGTGTCAAGCCGCAAGGTGATTAAGTGGTAGCCATTCGCCACATGGCAGCCATTTCCTACAGAAGAAACCCACAGATGACACCCGTCCTGCGACGTGTCAAGAGAACAGGCACGGAGCTGGCAAGATAGCCCGGCAAGCCTTGTCGAGCAACCAGTGATGTGACACTAAGCGGTGCATTTAATGCGCCCTGTCAGCCCGCAGAGTTAGGTATGATAGCACTGTTTGCTATCATACCAGTGCATACTGACTACTTTGCCATTGTGGTGACCCCTTTACCTATAAAAGGAGGCCCAGGCACCCGTAGCAAGGGTTGGAAAGTTGATGAACCCAGACCCCCATACGCGTGTAGTCGCTACTGCCCTAACGCAGCCCCTGCCGGGCAAGTGTACTATGCTTCACCACCTCCATTCCACCATCAATCCACCAAAGCAGGAGTACGCCTCGCGGCGGCCCGAACCTGAGTAAATTGCTTGTGTGCTCTTTGTCGTGCTGTCATACACTAGTATGCTCTTTGTGCAACACGACGTCCCCCTACCGAACCAGCAAGGGGCCTCCTGGTCCCATAGGTGGCCACGGATATCCCGCGACAAACCTATTTCAAGACCGGTGACCGAAGACAATGAGCAGCTTGGAAGGACTGAGGTGCTGCCAACTTTAAGACCAGATTTGTCCGATTCAGGGCTCCACAGACCCTCAAAGGTTCGAACTCTGGGGCGTGTGTGAAGATCTCAACGTCTCGAGCCTACCAGCTCGTTGCCCTATAGCCTAGCTTTGCCGGATTCGCGTCAGCGAGGAAGAAGATGGGCACAACAGTTTTCCCAGGTTGGGGCCACCTTGCGGTGTAAAACCCTGATACGTCTCCAACGTATCAATAATTCATGAAGTATTCACGCCATTATATTATCATTCTTGGATGTTTTACAATCATTTTATAGCAACTTTATATCATTTTTTGGGACTAACCTATTGACATAGTGCCCAGTGCCACTTGTTGTTTTTTGCTTGTTTTTTACATCGCGGAAAATCAATACCAAACGGAGTCCAAACACAGCGAATCTTTTTGGAGATTTTTTCTGGACCAGAAGACACCCGGTGGGCCAAAGAAGTGCCACAGGGGAGCTCCGAGGAGAGCACAACCCACCTGGGCGCGCCTCGGGGCCCAGGCGCACCCAGGAGGGTTGTGCCCACCTCGGTGGCCTCCCGCACCGCTTCATTGCCCTATAAATTGTCAAATACTCCAAAAAAACCGAGGTAACCCTAGATCATAAGTTCCGCCGCCGCAAGCCTCCGTAGCCACAAAAACCAATCTAGACCCCGTTTCGGCACTCCGCCGGAGGGGGAAATCATCACCGGTGGCCATCTTCATCATCCTGGCGACCACCATGATGAGGAGGGAGTGGTCCACCCTCGGGGCTGAGGGTTTGTACCAATAGCTATGTGTTTAATCTCTCTCTCTCTCTCTCTCTCTCTCTCTCGTGTTCTTGAGATGTCACGATCTTGATGTATCGCGGGCTCTGTTAATATAGTTGGATCATATGGTGTTTTCCCCTCTCTATGTTGTTTTGAATTGAGTTTTCCCTTTGAGATTTTGTTTTATCGGATTGGATACTTTTATGGATTTGAGAGCACTTGATATATGTCTTGCATATGAATACCCGTGGTGACACTAGGTTATTATATTGATTCACTTGATATATGTTTTGGCACTCAACACGCGGATTCCCGAGGTGACATTGGAATAATCTATGCATAGGGGTTGATGCATGTTCTTGTCTTTGTTTCTCCGGTAGAAATCTTGGGGCACTCTTAGAGGTTCTTTGTGTTGGATCGAGTATTATGAATCTGAAATTGTTTGATGCATATCGTATAATTAACTCATGGATACTTGTGGTGACATTGGAGTATCTAGGTGACATTATAGTTGGTTGATGCGTATCATATGGTGTTATTTTAGTACGAACTCTTTGATAGATCGAACGGAAAGAATAACTTTGTGTTATTTTAGTACGAACTCTTGAATAGATCGAACGGAAAGAATAGCTTTGAGGTGGTTTCGTACCCTACAAACAATTTCTTCTTATGTTCTCCGCTAGATAAGAACTTTGGAGTGATTCTTCATTGCATGTTGAGGGATGGTTATGTAATCCAATTAGATTAGCATTGTTGAGAAATTGCACTAGCGAAAGTATAGACCCTAGGCCTCATTTTCAAGCATTGCAATACCATCTGTGCTCACTTTTGTTAGTTGCTACCTTGCTGTTTTTTTATTGCTATTACAAAAATCTATATCTACTATCATTACTACACTTGTATCACCATCTCTTCGCCGAACTAGTGAACCTATACAAATTACCATTGTATTTGGTGTGTTGTGGACACAAGAGACTTATTATTATTTGGTTGCAGGGTTGTTCGAGACAGACCATCTTCAACCTATGCCTCCCACGGATTGATAAACCTTAGGTCATCCACTTGAGGGAAAATTGCTTCGGTCCTACAAAACTCTGCGCTTGGAGGCCCAACACGAGTCTACAAGAAACAAGTTGTGTAGTAGACATCAAGCTCTTTTCTGGCATTGTTACCGGGGAGGTGAGTGCTTGAAGGTATATCTTTAGATCTTGCAATTTATTCTTTTTGTTTCTTGTTTTATCACTAGTTTGGTTCGTAAAAAGAAAACTACAAAAAATGGAACTGAGGTTGCATCATATTATTCATCTTTATAATGTCTTTCATGAAAATGATGGGAAGTAAAATTGTGCTCAATTGATAGAAGAAGAATTCTATAAAATGTTTGACAAAAAATCTTTGAATGATGAGCATGATTGCAATGTTGTTAGTATGAATTCTTTTAATATTCATGATGCTAATGATATGCAAAACCATAAGCTTGGGGAAGCTAAGGTTGATGAAGATGATACTTTTAGTCCAACAAGATTTGATGTGCAAATTTGTTATAATGATTGCATGCCTCCTATTTATGATGATTATAATGATGAAAGTGGATTTGAAGAGGTCATGACTTTATTTAATGATGAATCCACTACTTTGGAAGAGGTTTGAATTGACTATGATAAAAAAGTTGCTATCTATGATGATTATGGTGATCACATGTATATGCTATAAAGAATAATGATAACCATGAAACATGTCATCATGATTTTAATTTTCAATCACATGATAGTTATTTTGTTGAGTTTGCTCCCACTACTATTCATGAGAATAAATTTGCTTACGTGGAGAGTAATAAAATTTCTATGCTTGTGGATCATGAAAACAATGCTTTATGTGCTAGCTATATTGCTGAATTCATTCATGATGATACTGAAAATTACTATAAAAGAGGAACATATGCTTGTAGGTATTGCAAAAATATCAAATTTCCTCTCTATGTGTTGAAAATCTTGAAGTTTTGCTTGTTTTTCCTTCCTATGCTAGTTGATTCTTGTTCCCATAAATTGTTTGCTCACAAAATCCCTATGCATAGGAAGTGGGTTAGACTTAAATGTGCTAGTCATATGCTTCATGATGCTCCTGTTGTGTTTCAATTCTTTACTTTTATGTGAGCATCATCGAAATCATCATGCCTAGCTTAAATGGCATAAAAGAAAAGCGCTTGTTGGGAGACAACACAACACTTTTACCTGTTGTTTTTGTGTGTTCACATGATTAAGATACTGCAGTAATCATGTTTTATAGCCTTTGTTTCAATAAAGTGCCAAGTAAAGCCTTTGGGATAGTGTGGATGGTAGTTGACTTGATTCTGTGCAAAAACAGAAACTTTTGCTTCCAGAAACAAAATTGTTTAAATTCACTGGAACGTGATAAAATACTGAATTTTTTACATATGATTTATATACAAATTCTCTACGTTGTCCTAATTTTTCAAAATGTTTGGAGTAGTAGAAGTATGGTAGTTGTCCAGATCATTACAGACTGTTCTGTTTTTGACAGATTCTGTTTTCAATCCATAGTTTGCTTGTTTCCTAGTTTCTATGGCTTATATTGCTCAATATAATTTTTTTAAATGATGTGCTATAGTAGGCATTGTGTGGAAACAATAATGAATCTTGTCTTTGACAGTACCAGAGTAAAATGGTTTGCTCTTTATCATACTAACCTATCTCACGAAGTTCCGTTAAGTTTTGTGTGATTGAAGTTTTCAAGTTTTGGGTGAGATATCGATATGAGGAGAATAAGGAGTGACAAGACCCTAAGATTGGGGATGCCCAAGGCACCCCAAGGTAATATTCAAGGAAGATCCAAGCAACTAAGCTTGGGGATGCCCCGGAAGGCATCCCCCTTTCGTCTCCAACAATATCGGTAACCTTACTTAAGGCTATATTTTCATTCGTCACATGATATGAGTTTTGCTTGGAGCATCATTTTATTTTGTTAGGATTTGCTTGATGTTATTTATAGTAATGTTTTGCATCTTTTATTTCAATAAAAATGTCAAGGATAGCCTTTACCATGCTTCTTTATAAGTATATAAGTTGTTGTTTCAAAACATAAAGTTTATCGCTGTTGCCAAAATTCCCGAGAAAATTAAGAATGTGATAAAATGTTGAATTTTTTGCACGATAAGCTATGATGAATTTTCTACAGAGTGGTGAATTTTTACAAATTTTGGAGTTACAGAAGTATTAATACTCTTGCATTCTTTACAGCTGCACTGTTTTGACAGATTGCTATTATGTTTGCATATGTTTGCTTGTTTAATGATTCTATTTGAGGATAGGAGTATTAAATATGCAGAGGCATTTAGTATGCAATGTTGAATAATAATTTTAGTGATTTGCTACAGTAGAGAATGATAAGGTTTTTGCATTGATTTATACTAACTTATCTCACGAGTTCTTGTTGAGTTTTGTGTGGATGAAGTTTTTGAGATTTAGGGAAACCGTGATATAAAAGGAATTAAGGAGACACAAAATTTCAAGATTGGGGATTCCCAAGGCATCCCAAGATAATATTTCAAGAAGTCTGAAGCATCTAAGCTTGGGGATGCCCCGGTAGGCATCCCACCTTTCTTCATCAACAATTATCGGTTAGTATCGGTTGAACCTAAGTTTTTGCTTCTTCACATGAGTTGTGCTATTCTTGGAATGTCATTTTATTTTGATGTTTTAATAAAATACTTAAATATGAAAGTTTTTTAAATAAGAGAGAGTCCACAATTAGCTACCTATTTACTTAACTACTCGCTTGGTCTTCACTTATATCTTTTTGGAGTAGCTTGTCATTTACTCTTGTGCTTCACTTATATCCTATGAGTAAATTGTTGAATGAATTGAATATCATGAAGTTGAAATTATATCATGCCTAGCGGTAGCTTCACATTGGGTTTAGAAAGTGAAACCTTTTGAAGCTTGACAATCACAATATTGGTCATACAAGCAATTCATGAATTATTAGTATAAGGAAGAGAACTTTCACATGCAAATCTATTATCTTGGAAATCTTATATGATTGTGAATACCCATTAATTGTTTTCAAACTTGAGCAAATTAGTTCAAGTTGGACAAGGAAGACAACGTAATGAGTTATCGTTGTGTATATTTGCATAGAAGTTATATTGTCATGGATCCTCCAACATGTGGTGTTTGCCTAGGATCTTTTGCTAGCCAAAAATGCATACTAAGTAGAGATACTACTTGTGCATCCAAACCCCCCTTAAACCCAGTTTCTTTCCATGAGTGTCCACCATACCTACCTATGGATTGAATAAAATCCTTCAAGTAAGTTGTCATCGATGCATAAAGCAAAAAAATTGCTCCATAATATGTTTGATCTTTTATTGTAAGGGAAAATTGAGCGTTGTACGAACTTGTGATGGAAAGGTAATAAAAGCGACGGACTGCATAATAAAGGTTGCTATCATAAGGGGCAATATGACATGACGTTCCTTTGCATTAAGAGCTTGGGCATCCAAATAAAAAGCGCATGGCAACCTCTGCTTCCCTTTGTGAAGGGCCTATCTTTTACTTTTCAGTATTTACTTCTATGCAAAGAGTCAGTAGTATACATCCTAATTCAACCTCAATTATTCTCTAGTTGGCAATTATCTCTATGATAAATGAGTTGGGAGGCAAAATATTAAGCCCATATCTTTCTCTGTGTTCGATGGATGCCATTTGTTCTAAGAATATGCTTTGAGTACTAGCAATAATAGAAGACTATATGATGATTTAGTATGTGGAGCTCTTACTTAGGCTTTGTTGAATAAGTTGAATTGCAATTGCTTGGTGACTGAGAACATAGGTTGTTAAGTTCAAGAGAGTTCATTGTTTGAACCTTAACATGTGAATTGGTTACTACTTTATCATGATGAGTTCTATGAGAAAGAATTGTTGTTATGATGCTAGGAAAAGTGATTGAGATTATCATTTATCAAACTTTTGCACTTTGTTAGCATTCACACTTCATAAATTATTTCTTTTATCATTTACCTACTCGAGAACTAGTAGGAATTAAGCTTGGGGATGCTGATACGTCTCCAACGTATCTATAATTTATGAAGTAATCATGACGTTATATTATCATTCTTGGATGTTTTACAATCATTTTATAGCAACTTTATATCATTTTTGGGGACTAACCTATTGGCATAGTGCCCAGTGCCAATTGTTGTTTTTTGCTTGTTTTTACATCGCAGAAAATCAATACCAAACGGAGTCCAAACACAGCGAAACTTTTTGGAGATTTTTTCTGGATCAGAAGACACCCGATGTGCCAAAGAACTACCAGAGAGGAGCTCCGAGGAGAGCACAACCCACCAGGGCACACTTGGGGGCCCAGGCGCGCCCAGGTGGGTTGTGCCCACCTCGGTGGCCTCCCGTACCGCTTCTTCGCCCTATAAATTGTCAAATATTCCAAAAACCCTTGGGGTAACCCTAGATCAAAAGTTCCGCCACTGCAAGCCTCTGTAGCCACAAAAAACCAATCTAGACCCCGTTCCGGTACTCCGTCGGAGGGGGAAATCATCACCAGTGGCCATCTTCATCATCCCGACGGCCACCAAGATGAGGAGGGAGTAATCCACCCTCGAGGCTGAGGGTTCGTACCAGTAGCTATGTGTTTAATCTCTCCATCTTTCGTGTTCTTGAGATGTCACGATCTTGATGTATCACGGGCTTTGTTAATATAGTTGGATCATATGGTGTTTTCCCCTCTCTATCTTGTTGTGAATTGAGTTTTCCCTTTGAGATTTCGTTTTATCGGGTTGAATACTTTTATGGATTTGAGAACATTTGATATATGTCTTGCTATGAATACCTGCGGTGACAATCGGGTATCATATTGATTCACTTGATATATGTTTTGGCACTCAACTCGCGGATTCCCGAGGTGACATTGGGATAATCTATGCATAGGGGGTGATGCACGTTTTCGTCCTTGTTTCTCCGATAGAAATCTTGGGGCACTCTTTGAGGTTCTTTGTGTTGGATCGAGTATTATGAATCTGAAATTGTTTGATGCGTATCGTATAATTAACTCATGGATACTTGTGGTGACATTGGAGTATCTAGGTAACATTAGAGTTGGTTGATGCATATCATATGGTGTTATTTTAGTACGAACTCTTGGATAGATCAAACTGAAATAATAACTTTGTGTTATTTTAGTACGAACTCTTGAATAGATCGAACGGAAAGAATAGCTTTGAGGTGGTTTTGTACCCTACAAACAATTTCTTCTTATGTTCTCCGCTAGATAAGAACTTTGGAGTGATTCTTCATTGCACATTGAGGGATGGTTATGTGATCCAATTAGATTAGCATTGTTGAGAGATTGCACTAGCGAAAGTACGGACCCTACGCCTCATTCTCAAGCATTGCAATACCGTTTGTGCTCACTTTTGTTACTCGCTACCTTGCTGTTTTTTATTGTTACTATTACAAAAATTAATATCCACTATCGTTACTACACTTGTATCACCATCTCTTTGCCGAATTAGTGCACCTATACAAATTACCATTGTATTTGGCGTGTTGGGGACACAAAAGACTTATTATTATTTGGTTGCAGGGTTGTTCGAGATAGACCATCTTCAACCTACGCCTCCCACGAATTGAAAAACCTTAGGTCATCCACTTGAGGGAAATTTCTACTGTCCTACAAAACTCTGCGCTTGGAGGCCCAACACGAGTCTACAAGAAACAAGTTGTGTATTAGACATCAAACCCTACTCCTGCTTTGTGGTTCATTAACCTCACAAGGAGGTTTGGGGATGAACTAGTACAGTGGACGAGTTGGCTCGTGGGGGCTTGGGGGGTGAGACATGAGTCGACCCCTCCTATGGTGGTGGCTAACCTATATTTATAGTGGACTTGGTCCTCTTCCCCCGAAACGTAGGCGGGAAGGGATCCCACAGTGGCCAATTTGAATGGGGACAAGTAGTACATCTTATCCTAACGAAAGGTGGTCTTCGCCTACAAAGCTTCTGGTCGTGACGCAGCGGTGGGCTCGGCGATGACATCCGTCCTGCCGAACCTGTGTTCTTGGTCTCATTGCACCGGAATGGAAACCTTTGGGTGACTCCTTGGGAACCCGCGTTTGTCCTTGCTTCCTTAGCACCAAAGAGGCAACTGCCTCCTCTGTGCCTGTTGGCGCCCGCCTGGCCCTGGTCGTCATGACTTATGTCATCACAGCCTCGTGAGGTTGGGTACCTGCATAGAAAACTCCCCTCCTCGGGAGGCAGCCTGGGGAGGCCGCTCCCTCTGGAGGTCTTGGTGTCGTCGAGGCTAGAGCCCCCGCGAGGGTATTATCTTGGTAGTCTTGCAGATGGGCCGTACTGGGCCGTCGAGCGAGCCACGCTGTGGGCCACAGGCACGCACGTCTGGGTAGACTCGTTCCTAGAACGCCGACAGTAGCCCCCGGGCCCAAGGCGCACTCGGGATGGCTTCGAGGCAAAGCCAAGGGGCAAGTATGAAGCGCCGCAAGCCCCAATCGCCGGCGGGGCAGGCTTGACGTGTGGCGCTTGACAGGACATGGACCCCTCCGCTCCCCCACGTCGCCTCGGCAACTACCCATGCTGACAAAAGACTGGCGCCCGCTACCGAGCCATCATTGCTTCCCTTCATTGCACGTCGAGGGATGGCAATGGGTACCCATTACCCGCGTACCCTGCGGGTAAAAGCCCTATTAGGGTAAGGGTATGGGACAAAAATTTACCCATGGGTACTTAAATGAGAAAATATCGTACCCATTGGGTAGAGAGGGTACGGGTATGGGATCGTATAACCCATGCCTGCGTACCCATGTACCCATCTAAATGTTGACAAGTGGGTTTCCTTTAATATCTTAATGCATTAATTTTCCCCTCCTAATCACGCTAGGTAAAAACTCTCATGTGTAGTCAAATTATCTCTATAATTTATCATGATTTTGTGAAATTAAAGTGTACGCCTATGTGTTGTTATTTATGATTATGTGTTGTTGTTTAACATTTTTATGTGTCACTTTATAGGCAAGTATTTTTGTTTATGAGGATGTGTTGTTGTTACAATATGTTGTTGTACATTGTTGTTTAAAACGTGTTGCTACTAATAATTTATGACTATATGTTGCTTTTACAACTATTTTGTACTCAATTGATGTGTTGTAAACGCGGGTATTTTTACCCGCGGGTACCCACATACCCTGTCGGGTGATGGGTATGAGAAAAAATTGTACCCTTGACGGGTATGGGTATGGGTGATGGGTAAGTTCAGGGGGGACGGGTAAGGGTATGGGGTGGCTCCACCCGTACCCATACCCTGTGGGTGCCATCCCTACCCAACTGAGAGCTTCTCCAGATCCGGTCGCGCTCCTCCCCCTTCCTACTCCTCCATCACCGAGACCGCGTGAATAGCGTCCGGGAAGGCGAAGCTTGCAGCGCAGGCCGCAAGCTCCTCCTCCTCTCCTGCACCAGCCCTCTGCGTGTCCTCCATCACCGAGGCGAAGCATCTCGCCGCCTTGCTCCCGCAGACGGCAAGCAATGACAATGAGTGGAACGCGACCATCCTCTTGGTTGGCTCCGCCGAGCGAAGGACCCTGGTGCAGGCGGTTTATCCCTTCTTCCTCCACAGCGTCTTTGCAGGGCTCATCCCACCTTTCTCCGAGTTCTTCGATGCCGTCCTCAACCACTACCAGATCCAAGCTCTTCATCTTCAGCCGAACTCCATCCTCCTCCTATCCATCTTCGCCTTCTATTGTGAGGCTTTTGTGGGCGTGATGCCCTCCGTGCCGCTCCTTCGCCACTTCTTCTCCCTATAGCTGCACGACCCAACGCAGCGCTCCGGCTGCATGTCCTTCGCCGTGGTCCACAAGAGCAACATGATCATGAGGGACGGGAAGAATGTGGAAGGCTTCTGGCACCGCTGGGTCTTCCGGACACCAGAGGCCTCAACGAGCGGCTGGAGCTGCCGACTGAGCTGCCGGAGAAGCTTGATAGGTGGGGTCATGAGAAGTTCTCCGACCCCCAGGCCAAGCCTGTCCTGAGGAAGATGACCTCGCACATGGAAGCCCAGGTGCTGACGGGGGGCATGCTCGTGAAGGAGTTCCTGACGCAGCGGCTGGCGCCTCTTCAGTAGCACATGCGCCCCATCTGGGAGCTCCAGGGCACGTCGGATGACATCAGGCTGTGCTCTGAGAGCCTGATGGGCGAGGAGTTGGACAAGGCCATGAACGTCCTGCTCGGCAGCGACCCTGGGAACCTCCCGGAGGCCTGCGTCCCACTGTACCGCCGCGACGACCGCGAGAAGTTGGTCGCCTCCATGCCCGTCTTCAACGAGCTGGGGATCGCGTCGCCTGAACACCCCAACTCCCCGGTGCTGGTGTCCTTCAGCGACGGTGTCAACGGAGTGGGCGAGGAGGACTCGGAGGCGACCGAGGACGCCTATGCCGTGATGGAGGTGCACCCCCCCGGTCGTAGAGTGAGTTTCTTTGTCAGCTTGAGGACAACGATGATACCAACAAACTCCCGGCCACTGACTCCCCTTGCACGGCCAGGTCCCTTAGGAGGTCAGGATCTGCTCTCCGTACCCCACAAGGATCGGGCCAGGTATCCCCGAAGAAAGGCGCACCGACGCCCTGATAAGGCTCCAACGTATCTATAATTTTTTATTGTTCCAATCTGTTATATTATCATTCTTGGATGTTTTACAATCACTTTATAGCAACTTCATATCATTTTCTGGGACTAACCTATTGACATAGTGCCCAGTGACAGTTGTTGTTTTTTTGCTTGTTTTTTACTTCGTAGAAAATCAATATCAAACGGTGTCCAAACGCAGCGAAACTTTTTGTAGATTTTTTTTTGGACCAGAACACATCCACTGGGCCAAAGAAGTACCAGAGGGGTGCCCTGAGGGAGGCACAACCCACCTGGGCGCGCCTAGGGGCCCAGGCGCGCCCTGGTGGATTGTGCCCACGTCGGTGGCCTCCCGCACCGCCTCTTCGCCCTATAAATTCCCAAATATTCCAAAAATCTCGAAGATAACCCTAGATCAGAAGTACCGCCGCCGCAAGCCTCTGTATCCACGAAAAACCACTCTAGACCTCATTCCGGCACTCCACCGGAGGGGGAAATCATCACCGGTGGCCATCTTCATCATCCCGGCGGCCACCATGATGAGGAGGGAGTAGTCCACCCTCGGGGCTGAGGGTTGATGTCTACGACGCAACCTTCTCCTTGTATACGTTGTTGGGCCTCCAAGTGCAGAGGTTTGTAGGACAGTAGCAAATTTCCCTCAAGTGGATGACCTAAGGTTTATCAATCCGTGGGAGGCATAGGATGAAGATGGTCTCTCTCGAGCAACCCTGCAACCAAATAACAAAGAGTCTCTTGTGTCCCCAACACACCCAATACAATGGTAAATTGTATAGGTGCACTAGTTCGGCGAAGAGATGGTGATACAAGTGCAATATGGATGGTAGATATAGGTTTTTGTAATCTGAAAATATAAAAACAGCAAGGTAACTAATAATAAAAGTGAGCGTAAACGGTATTGCAATGATAGGAAACAAGGCCTAGGGTTCATACTTTCACTAGTGCAAGTTCTCTCAACAATAATAACATAATTGGATCATATAACTATCCCTCAACATGCAACAAAGAGTCACTCCAAAGTCACTAATAGCGGAGAACAAAAAAAGAGATTATGGTAGGGTACGAAACCCCCTCAAAGTTATTCTTTCCAATCAATCTGTTGGGCTATTCCTATAAGTGTCACAAACAGCCCTAGAGTTCGTACTAGAATAACACCTTAAGACACAAATCAACCAAAACCCTAATGTCACCTAGATATTCCAATGTCACCTCAAGTATCCGTGGGTATGATTATACGATATGCATCACACAATCTCAGATTCATCTATTCAACCAACACATAGAACCTCAAAGAGTGCCCCAAAGTTTCTACCGGAGAATCAAGACGAAAACGTGTGCCAACCCCTATGCATAAGTTCATGGGCGGAACCCGCAACTTGATCACCAAAACATACATCAAGTGAATCACATGATATCCCATTGTCACCACAGATACGCACGGCAAGACATACATCAAGTGTTCTCAAATCATTAAAGACTCAATCCGATAAGATTACTTCAAAGGGGAAACTCAATCCATTACAAGAGAGTAGAGGGGGAGAAGAAACATAAGATCCAACTATAATAGCAAAGCTCGCGATACATCAAGATCGTGCCAAATCAAGAACACGGGAGAGAGAGAGAGAGAGATCAAACACATAGCTACTGGTACATACCCTCAGCCCCGAGGGTGAACTACTCCCTCCTCGTCATGGAGATCGCCGGGATGATGAAGATGGCCACCGGTGAGGGTTCCCCCCTCTGGCAGGGTGCCGGAACAGGGTCCTGAGAGGTTTTTGGTGGCTATAGAAGCTTGCGGCGGCGGAACTCCCGATCTATTCTGTTCCCTGAAGTTTTTAGGGTATATGGGTATATATAGGAGGAAGAAGTACGCCAGGGGAGCCACGAGGGGCCCACGAGGGTGGAGGGCGCGCCCTAGGGGGGTGGGCGCACCCCCTACCTCATGGCTCCCTCGTTTCTTTCCTGACGTGCACTCCAAGTCTATCAAGTTGCTTTCCTTCCAAAAATAACTTCTCCAGAAGGTTTCATTCCGTTTCGACTCCGTTTGATATTCCTTTTCTTTGAAACACTGAAACAAGGGAAAAAATAGGAACTGGCACTGGGCTCTGGGTTAATAGGTTAGTCCCAAAAATAATATAAAAGTGTTTAATAAAGCCCATAAACATCCAAAACAGATAATATAATAGCATGGAACAATCAAAAATTATAGATACGTTGGAGACGTATCAGCATCCCCAAGCTTAATTCCTGCTCGTCCTCGAGTAGGTAAATGATAAAAACAGAATTTTTTGATGTGGAATGCTACCTAACATATTTATCAATACAATTTTCTTTATTGTGGCAAGAATATTCAGATCCATAAGATTCAAAACAAAAGTTTAATATTGACATAAAAATAATAATACTTCAAGCATACTAACAAAGTAATCATGTCTTCTCAAAATAACATGGCCAAAGCAAGCTATCCCTACAAAATCATATAGTCTGGCTATGCTCTATCTTCACCACACAAAGTATTTAAATCATGCACAACCCCGATGACAAGCCAAGCAATTGTTTCATACTTTTGATGTTCTCAAACTTCTTCAATCTTCACGCAATACATGAGCGTGAGCCATGGATATAACACTATAGGTGGAATAGAATGGTGCTTGTGGAGAAGACAAAAAGGAGAAGATAGTCTCACATCAACTAGGCGTATCAACGGTCTATGGAGATGCCCATCAATAGATATCAATGTGAGTGAGTAGGGATTGCCATGCAACGGATGCACTAGAGCTATAAGTGTATGAAAGCTCAAAAAGAAACTAAGTGGGTGTGCATCCAACTCGCTTGCTCACGAAGACCTAGGGCATTTTGAGGAAGCCCATCATTGGAATATACAAGCCAAGTTCTATAATGAAAGATTCCCACTAGTATATGAAAGTGACAACATAGGAGACTCTCTATCATGAAGATCATGGTGCTACTTTGAAGCACAAGTGTGGTAAAAGGATAGTAGCATTGTCCCTTCTCTCTTTTTCTCTCATTTTTTATTTATATTTTTTATTTGGGCCTTTTCTCTCTTTTTTATGGCCTCTTTTTTTTCTCTCTTTTTTTTCGTCCGGAGTCTCATCCCGACTTGTGGGGGAATCATAGTCTCCATCATCCTTTTCCTCACTTGGGACAATGCTCTAAAAATGAAGATCATCACACTTTTATTTTCTTACAACTCGATACTTAGAACAAAATATGACTCTATATGAATGCCTCCGGCGGTGTACCGGGATATGCAATGAATCAACAGTGACATGTATGAAAGAATTATGGACGGTGGCTTTGCCACAAATACAATGTCAACTACATGATCATGCAAAGCAATATGACAATGATGAAGCGTGTCATAATAAACGGAACGGTGGTAAGTTGCATGGCAATATATCTCGGAATGGCTATGGAAATGCCATAATAGGTAGGTATGGTGGCTGTTTTGAGGAAGATATGTGGTGGGTGTATGATACCGGCGAAAGGTGCGCGGTATTAGAGAGGCTAGCAATGGTGGAAGGGTGAGAGTGTGTATAATCCATGGACTCAACATTAGTCATAAAGAACTCACATACTTATTGCAAAAATCTATTAGTTATCGAAATGAAGTACTACGCGCATGCTCCTAGGGGGATAGATTGGTAGGAAAAGACCATCGCTCGTCCCCGACCGCCACTCGTATGGAAGACAATCAATAAATAAATCATGCTCCGACTTCATCACATAACGGTTCACCATATGTGCATGCTACGGGAATCACAAACTTTAACACAAGTATCTCTCAAATTCACAACTACTCAACTAGCATGACTCTAATATCACTATCTCCATATCTCAAAACAATCATCAAGTATCAAACTTCTCTTAGTATTCAATGTACTTTATATGAAAGTTTTTATTAT
The DNA here is from genome assembly GCF_018294505.1 of Triticum aestivum. Classification (NCBI taxonomy): domain Eukaryota; kingdom Viridiplantae; phylum Streptophyta; class Magnoliopsida; order Poales; family Poaceae; genus Triticum; species Triticum aestivum. The sequence continues at coordinate 223,587,919 of NC_057808.1, forward strand.
ACCCATCTTGGATGCCTATCATATTAGGACTAGATTCATAACCAAAGCAAATTACCATGCTGTTCTAAAGACTCTCAAAATAATATAAGTGAAGCATGAGAGTTTATCTATTTCTACAAAATAAAACCACCGTCGTGCTCTAAAAGGATATAAGTGAAGCACTAGAGCAAATGACAAACTACTCCGAAAGATATAAGTGAAGATCAATGAGTAGTTGAATAATTATGCAACTATGTGAAGACTCTCCCATTTTAAGAATTTCAGATCTTGATACCTTATTCAAACAGCAAGAAAAACAAACTAAAATGAGATGACGCTCCAAGCAAACACATATCATGTGGTGAATAAAAATATAGCTCCAAGTAAAGTTACCGATGAACGAAGACGAAAGAGGGGATGCCTTCCGGGGCATCCCCAAGCTTAGACGCTTGGTTATCCTTGAATATTACCTTGGGGTGCCTTGGGCATCCCCAAGCTTAGGCTCTTGCCACTCCTTATTCCATAATTCATCGAATCTTTACCCAAAACTTGAAAACTTCACAACACAAAACTTAACAGAAAATCTCGTGAGCTCCGTTAGCGAAAGAAAACGAAACACCACTTCATCGTACTGTAATGAACTCATTCTTTATTTATATTGGTGTTAAACCTACTGTATTCCAACTTCTATATGGTTTATAAACTATTTTACTAGCCATAGAGTCATCAAAATAAGCAAACACACACGAAAAACATAATCTGTCAAAAGCAGAACAGTCTGTAGTAATCTATAACTAACGCAAACTTCTGGAACTCCAAAAATTATAAAATAAATTGGTGGACCTGAGGAATTTGTCTAGTAATCATATGCAAAAATAATAAACTAAATATCACTCTCCAGTAAAAAGTTGAAGCTAATTTCGTGAGCGCTAAAGTTTCTGTTTTTTACAGCATGATCATAAAGACTTCACCCAAGTCTTCCCAAAGGTTCTACTTGGCAGAAACACTAACTAAAACACAAAACCACATCTAAACAAAATCTAGATGGATTATTTATTACTAAACATAACCAAAAAGCAAGAAAGTAAAATAAAATTGGGCTGCCTCCCAACAAGCGCTAACGTTTAACGCACCTAGCTAGGCATGATGATTTCAATGATGCTCACATAAAAGATAAGAATTGAAACATAAAGAGAGCATCATGAAGAATATGACTAGCACATTTAAGTCTAACACACTTCCTATGCATAGGGATTTTGTGAGCAAACAACTTATGGGAACAACAATCAACTAGCATAGGAAGGCAAAACAAGCATAACTTCTAAACTTTAAGCACATAGAGAGGAAACTTGATATTATTGCAATTCCTACAAGCATATATTCCTCCCTCATAATAATTTTCAGTAGCATCATGAATTAATTCAACAATATAACCAGCACCTAAAGCATTCTTTTCATGATCTACAAGCATAGAAAATTTACTACTCTCCACATAAGCAAAATTCTTCTCATTCGGGATAGTGGGAGTATCATAAGAGACTTGAATACTATAAATTGTTTCCACATTAAAAGAGTAATGCTCAGAAAAAGGGGAATCATAATCATGACAAGTTTCATAAATATAATCATCACTACTTTTTATAGCATAAGTTTCATCACAATAATCATCATAAGTAGCAACTTTGTTCTCATCATAATCGATTGAAACCTCTTCCGAAATAGTGGATAAATCACTAAATAAAGTCATGACCTCTCCAAATCCACTTTCATAAATAACATAATAAGATTCAACATCCTCCAAAATAGTGCGATCATTACTTCCTAAAGTTGACACTCTTCCAAACCCACTTTCATCAATATAATCATCATAAGTAGGAGGCATGCTATCATCACTATACATTTGCATATCAAAACTTGGGAGACTAAAAATATCATCTTCATTAAACGTAGCATCCCCAAGCTTGGGACAAACATTAATTGCAGCAAATATATTCTCAAAAACATCATCTTCATCAAACATAGCATCCCCAAGCTTGGGACAAACATTAATTGCAGCAAATATATTCTCAAAAACATCATAATCATCAAACATAGCATCCCCAAGCTTGGGCCTTTTCATATCATAAGCATAATCACTCTCATCATTAATAGTATGGATAGCACCAATAGTATAGCAATTATCATATTCTTCCAAGCAAGTGCCAAAAAGATTTTCAAGATCATAAGGAGTATCATTATCTTCCCAATCACAACAAGCAATAGGCATAACGAGATCATATCAAGTGCATCATCTTCCACAATTATTTTTGATTCATTTTCATGAGGCACAACAATAATAGGAGCAACATTATTTGGGAGAGATATCTTTTTACCTCTCTTCCTTTTTCTTTTCTTCTTCTTCACCACATCATGTGTGGGTTCAATCCTCTTTTTGGAGCTCCTTATTAATGAGATTGGTTGAATAGAAGGCTCCTCCTCGTCACCTGACTCATCATAAGAAACAATAGGAGAATATTGGGAAGTCTCTTCCCTTTCGTTAGTATTCTCTTCATCTTCTATTTGTTTTCTTTTCTTTATGTAATTGGCAATATAAGGATTTTCAATGCAATTCACCGCGCAATACATATAAATCTTCTCTAGATCAAAACCAAGAAGTTTATAACGGGCAAATTCTGGAAGATGCTTAGTTATACGTTTCATTTCTTCGTAGCCCATAAGCAAACTAAGTTCATTATAATGTGCAAGGGAAATCAAGTCATCACAATTTTTGGACACGATTAGATCATGAAACAATTTGCATCGGATAGCTAAATGACCCTGTTCATTGCAAATTCCACAAGTACGGCCAAGAAAATTTAAATCTTCAGCACAAACATCTAGCCTTTCTTGCAACAATTTAGTTTCTAAGTGCTTATGCCTCTTGCAATGTCTATCTTCCCTATTTGGTGTGTACTTGCAAACCCGATGCACTCCACAAAAATTGACATGTTTATAGGAGACATTTTCATCATAACTAGTGCAATCATCATTAGTACTATGGATATTCAAGGAGTTCATACTAACAACATTGCAATCATACTCATCATTCAAAGATTTAGTGCCAAACATTTTAATGCATTCTTCTTCTAACACTTTGGCACAATTTTCTTTTCCATCATACTCACAAAAGATATTAAAAAGATGAAGCGTATGAGGCAAACTCAATTCCATTATTTTGTAGTTTTATTTTATAAACTAAACTAGTGCTAAAACAAGAAACAAAAAGATTCGATTGCAAGATCTAAAGATATACCTTCAAGCACTCACCTCCCCGGCAACGGCGTCAGAAAAGAGCTAGATGTCTACTATGCAACCTTCTCCTTGTAGACGTTGTTGGGCCTCCAAGTGCAGAGGTTTGTAGGACAGTAGAAAATTTCCCTCAAGTGGATGACCTAAGGTTTATCAATCTGTGGGAGGCGTATGATGAAGATGGTCTCTCTCGAGCAACCCTGCAACCAAATAACAAAGAGTCTCTTGTGTCCCCAACACACCCAATAAAATGGTAAATTGTATAGGTGCACTAGTTCGGCGAAGAGATGGTGATACAAGTGCAATATGGATGGTAGATATAGGTTTTTGTAACCTGAAAATATAAAAACAGCAAGGTAACTAATAATAAAAGTGAGCGTAAACGGTATTGCAATGATAGGAAACAAGGCCTAGGGTTCATACTTCCACTAGTGCAAGTTCTCTCAACAATAATAACATAATTGGATCATATAACTATCCCTCAACATGCAACAAAGAGTCACTCCAAAGTCACTAATAGCGGAGAACAAACGAAGAGATTATGGTAGGGTATGAAACCACCTCAAAGTTATTCTTTCCAATCAATCCGTTGGGCTATTCCTATAAGTGTCACAAACAGCCCTAGAGTTCGTACTAGAATAACACCTTAAGACACAAATCAACCAAAACCCTAATGTCACCTAGATACTCCAATGTCACCTCAAGTATCCGTGGGTATGATTATACGATATGCATCACACAATCTCAGATTCATCTATTCAACCAACACATAGAACCTCAAAGAGTGCCCCAAAGTTTCTACCGGAGAATCAAGACGAAAACGTGTGCCAACCCCTATGCATAAGTTCATGGGCGGAACCCGCAAGTTGATCACCAAAACATACATCAAGTGAATCACGTGACATCCCATTGTCACCACAGATACGCATGGCAAGACATACATCAAGTGTTCTCAAATCATTAAAGACTCAATCCGATAAGATTACTTCAAAGGGGAAACTCAATCCATTACAAGAGAGTAGAGGGGGAGAAGAAACTAAGATCCAACTATAATAGCAAAGCTTGCGATACATCAAGATCGTGCCAAATCAAGAACACGGGAGAGAGAGATCAAACACATAGCTACTGGTACATACCCTCAGCCCCGAGGGTGAACTACTCCCTCCTCGTCATGGAGATCGTCGGGATGATGAAGATGGCCACCGGTGAGGGTTCCCCCCTCCGGCAGGGTGCCGGAACAGGGTCCCGAGAGGTTTTTGGTGGCTACAGAGGCTTGCAGCGGCGGAACTCCCGATCTATTCTGTTCCCCGAAGTATTTAGGGTATATGGGCATATATAGGAGGAAGAAGTATGTCAGGGGAGCCACGAGGGGCCCACAAGGGTGGAGGGCGCGCCCCCCTACCTTGTGGCTCCCTCGTTTCTTTCCTGACGTGCACTCCAAGTCTATCAGGTTGCTGTCCTTCCAAAAATATCTTCTCCAGAAGGTTTCATTCCGTTTTGACTCCGTTTGATATTCCTTTTCTTTGAAACACTGAAACAAGTGAAAAAACAGGAACTGGCACTGGGCTCTGGGTTAATAGGTTAGTCCCAAAAATAATATAAAAGTGTTTAATAAAGCCCATAAACATCCAAAACAGATAATATAATAGCATGGAACAATCAAAAATTATAGATACGTTGGAGACGTATCAAGGGTTTGTACCGGTAGCTATGTGTTTAATCTCTCTCTCTCTCTCGTGTTCTTTAGATGTCACGATCTTGATGTATCGCGGGCTTTGTTAATATTGTTGGATCTTATGGTGTTTTCCTCTCCCTATCTTTTTGTGATGAATTGAGTTTTCCCTTTGAGATTTCATTTTATCGGATTGAGTACTTTTATGGATTTGAGAGCACTTGATATATGTCTTGCATATGAATACCCGTGGTGACACTGGGGTATTATATTGATTCACTCGATATATGTTTTTGCACTCAACTCGTGGATTCCCGAGGTGACATTGGGATAATCTATGCATAGGCGGTGATGCACGTTTTCGTCCTTGTTTCTTTGGTAGAAATCTTGGGGTACTCTTTGAGGTTCTTTGTGTTGGATCGAGTATTATTAATTTGAAATTGTTTGATGCATATCATATAATTAACTCATGGATACTTGTGGTGACATTGGAGTATCTAGGTAACATTAGAGTTGGTTGATGCGTATTATATGGTGTTATTTTAGTATGAAGTCTTGGATAGATCGAACGGAAATAATAACTTTGCGTTATTTTAGTATGAACCCTTGAATAGATCGAACAGAAAGAATAACTTTAAGGTGGTTTTGTACCCTACGAACAATTTCTTCTTATGTTCTCCACTAGATAAGAACTTTGGAGTGATTCTTCATTGCACATTGAGGGATGGTTATATGATCCAACTAGATTAGCATTGTTGAGATATTGCACTAGTGAAAGTACGGAGCCTGGGCCTCATTTTCAAGCATTGCAATACCGTTTGTGCTCACTTTTGTTAATTGCTACCTTGTTATTTTTTATTGTTCCTATTACAAGAATCAATATCTACTATTGATGACCCACAAGTATAGGGGATCAATCGTAGTCCTTTCGATAAGTAAGAGTGTCGAACCCAACGAGGATCAGAAGGAAATGACAAGTGGTTTTCAGCAAGGTAATGTGTGCAAGCGCTGAAATTCTAAGTAACAGATAATTTGGTAGCAGGATAATTTGTAACGAGCACGTAACGGTAACGACAAATAATATGCAGCAAGATAGCCCAATCCTTTTGTGGCAAGACAGGCCAAAATGGTTTCTTATAATAAGCAAAGTGTTCTTGTGGGCACACGGGAATTTCATCTAGTCACTTTCACCATGTTGGCTTGATTTGTGTTCACTACATTGAGAATTTGATATGTGGGTGGATCGGTGCTTAGGTGTTGTTCTTACTTGAACAAACCTCCTACTTCTGATTAACCCCCTCGCAAGCATCCGCAACTATGAGAGAAGTATTAAGATAGAATCTACATAGCATTAAACTTTTGGATCCAAATCGGTCCCTTACGAAGTAGCGCATAAACTAGGGTTTAAGCTTCTGTCACTCTAGCACCCCATCATCTAATAACTACTCCACAATGCATTCCCTTAGGCCCAAATGTGGTGAAGTGTCATGTAGTCGACGTTCACATGACACCACTAAGGGAATCACAACATACATATTATCAAAATATCGAACACATATCAAGTTCACATGATTACTTGCAACATGATTTCTCCCGTGACCTCAAGAACAAAAGTAATTACTCACAAGTGATAAACATGTTCATGATCAGAGGGGTATTAAATAGCATAATGGATCTGAACATATAATCTTCCACCAAATAAACCATATAGCGATCAACTACAAGATGTAATCAACACTACTAGTCATCCACACATACCAATCTGAGGTTCTGGTACAAAGATTGAACACAAGAGATGAACTAGGGTTTGAGAGGAGATGGTGCTGGTGAAGATGTTGATGAAGATTGGCCTCCCCGAGATGAGAGGGTTGTTGGTGATGATGATGACGATGATTTCCCCCTCCACGAGGGAAGTTCCCCTAGTGGAATCGGTCCGCCGGAGGGCAAAAGTGCTCCTGCGCAAGTTCTGCCTTGTACGGCGGCGCTCCGTCCCGAAAGTCCTCTCCTTATTTTTTTAGGTCAAAATGACTTATATACCAGAAGATGGGCACCCGAGGTGGGCCGAGGAGGGCACAACCCACCAGGGCGTGCCTGGGCTCCGTGACGCGCCCAGGTGGGTTGTGCCCACCTAGTGGGCCCCCTCTGGTAGTTATTTGCTCCAATAATTCTTATTTATTCCATAAAAATTCCTCGTGAAGTTTCAGCTCATTTGGAGTTGTGCACAATAGGTAGCCTGACGTAGTTTTTTCAGGTCCAGATTTCCAGCTGCCGGAATTCTCCCTCTTTGTGTGAACCTTGCATATTATGAGAGAAAAGGCATTAGAATTACTCCAAAAAGCATTATTATGCATAAAAACATTATAAATAACAGTAGGTAAACATGATGCAAAATGGACATATCAACTCCCCCAAGCTTAGACCTTGTTTGTCCTTCATTGATTTATAGAATGCTTCATGTGATTCACTTAAATCTTTTGAGTATGGCTTTATAGAATGCTTCGTGTGCTTCACTTATATACTTTGAGCTTGGATATTGATAAATACATATTATTTGTACAATGCTCTATGAACTTCACTTATATCTTTTATAGTATGAATAAAATTATCATTGAAAGTGGGTTTGGAAGAGTGTCAACTCTAGATAATGATCCCACTATTTTGGAGTGTGTTGAATCTTATAATATTTATGAAAGTGGATTTGGAGAGGTCATGAATTTATTTAATGATGATTCCACTATTTCGGAAGAGGTTCCAATTGATTATGAGAACAAAGTTGCTATCTATAATAATTATTGTGATGACATGTATGCTATAAAGAATAATGATAACCATGAAACTTGTCATCTTGATTTTAATTTTCAATTGGATTATGCCTCACATGATAGCTATTTTGTTGAGTTTTCTCCCACTACTATTCATGAGAATAAATTTGTGTATGTGGAGAGTGGTAAAATTTCTATGCTTGTGGATTATGAAAAGAATGCTTGTGTGATAGCTATATTGTTGAATTCATTCATGATGCCACTGAAAATTATTACGAGGGAGGAATATATGCTTGAAGGAGTTGCAATAATATCAAGTTTCCTCTCTATGTGTTGAAAATCTTGAAGTTATGCTTGTTTTGCCTTCCTATGCTAGGTGATTCTTGTGCCCATAAGTTGTTTGCTCACAAAATCCCTATGCATAGGAAGTGTGTTAGACTTAAATGTGCTAGTCATATTCTTCATGATGCTCCCATTATGTTTCAATTCTTATCTTTTATGTGAGCATCATTGAAATCATCGTGGCTAGCTGAAAAGGCATTAAAGAAAAGCGCTTGTTGGGGGGCAACCCAATATTAATACTCGTTGTTTTTGTGTGTTGTGATGATTAAGCTACTGTAGTAATCATGTTTTATAGCTTTTGTTTCAATAAAGTGCCAAGTAAAGCCTTTGGGGTAGTGTGGATGATAATTGACTTGATTCTGTGCAAAAACAGAAACTTTTGCACCCAGCACAGAATTCTTTAAAATTGCTGGAGTCTTGAAAAATTCTGAATTTTTTACAGAAGATTGATATACAATTTGTCTACGTTATATAATTTTTGGAGTAATAGAAGTATGGTTATTATTCAGATCATTACAGACTGTTCTGTTATTGACAGATTCTGTTTTCAATGCATAGTTTGCTTGTTTTCTAGTTTCTATGGCTTATATTGCTCAATATAAATTGTAGAAATGATATGGTACAGTAGGCATTGTATGAGAGCTATTATGAATCTTGTCTTGACAGTACCAAAGTGAATGATTTGTCTTTCTCATACTAACCCATCTCATGAAGTTTCGTTAAGTTTTGTGTGATCGAAGTTTTCAAGTTTTGGGTGAGATATCGATACGAGGAGAATAAGGAGTGGAAAGATCCTAAGCTTGGGGATGCCCAAGGCACCCCAAGCTAATATTCAAGGAAGACTCAAGCGCCTAAGCTTGGGGATGCCCCGGAAGGCATCCCGTCTTTCGTCTTCAAAACCATCGGTATACCTTACTAAGAGCTATATTTTTATTCGTCACATGATATGTGTTTTGCTTGGAGCGTATTTTCATTTTACTTGCTGCTTGAATAAAATCATTGGATGTGAAATCTTGAATGAGAGAGAGTCCTCCCATGGCTAGTTAATTATTTGACTACTCATTGTCCTTCACTTACATCTTTATGGAGTAGTTTGTCATTTACTCACGTGCTTCACTTATATCATATGAGTAAATGGTTGAATGAATTGATTATCATAGATCTGAAATTTTATATGCTTCATATGATTATCCCATGGGGAGTAATGACTTCACTTATAAGAAGTATAGGTGGTAAAATTTGTTGAAAGTTAGCAAACTCAACATTGGTCACTTGAACAATTCATGAAAGAATATTGAAGGAAGAGAGATTTCACATATAAATATACTATCTTGGACATCTTTGTAATTGTGAGCACTCATTAAAATATGACATGCTAAAAAGTTGATATTGGACAAGGAAGACAACGTAATGGGTTATGTTTTCTTATATCCGAATAGAAGTTATATTATCATGGATCCTCCAACATGTTGAGCTTGCCTTTCCCTCTCATGCTAGCCAAATTCTTTGCACCAAGTAGAGATACTACTTGTGCTTCCAAACATCCCTTAAACCATTTTTGCCATGAGAGTCCACCATACCTACCTATGGATTGAGTAAGATCCTTCAAGTAAGTTGTCATCGGTGCAAGCAATAAAAATTGCTCTCTAAATATGTATGATCTATTAGTGTGAAGAAAATAAGCTTTATACGAACTTGTGATATGGAAGAAATAAAAGCGACGGACTGCATAATAAAGGTCTTTATCACAAGCAGCAATATAAAGTGACATTCTTTTGCATTAAGATTTTGTGCATCCAACCATAAAAGCGCATGACAAGCTCTGCTTCCCTCTGCGAAGGGCCTATCTTTTACTTTTATCTTCTACCCTTATACAAGATTCATGGTGACCATGACCTTTCCTTTTTACACTTTTTCCTTTGGCAAGCACTATGTGTTGGAAAGATCTGGATATATATATCCACTCGGATGCAGGTTTTCATAAAGTATTACTGTTTACATTACCCTTGAGGTAAAAGGTTGGGAGGCGAAACTATAGGCCCCTATCTTTCTCTATGTCCGATTGAAACTTTGAACCCATAAATATCACATGAGTGTTAGCAATTGTGAAAGATTAAATGATAGTTGAGTATGTGGGATTTGCTAAATCAAAGCTCTTACATAGACCGTTCCTGAAAATAAGATGAATTGCAATTATTTGATGACTAAGAACATGGTTTGTTAGTTTTCAAGAAATTTTATGGTCTATATTTTAACTTGTGAATAGCTTGCTACTTGATCATGAGAAGTTTTATCAGATGAGCTACTATTTATGATATATAATTATGCTAGAAAAAGTGTTTGGAACTATCGTTGATCAAACTTGTGCACTTGCTAGCATTCACACTTCATAAATTATTTCTTTTATCATTTACCTACTCGAGGACGAGCAGGACTTAAGCTTGGGGATGCTGATACGTCTCCAATGTATCTATAATTTATGAAGTATTCATGCTATTATATTATCTATCTTGGATGTTTTATATGCTATTTTATATGATTTTTGGGACTAACCCATTAACCTAGAGCCCAGTGCCACTTCCTATTTTTTCCTTGTTTTTGAGTTTTGCAGAAAAGGAATATCAAACGAGTCCAAATGACCTGAAAATTTACGGTGATTTTTATGGACCAGAAGAAGCCCCAGAAGCAAATGAGTTGGGCCAGAAGAGCCACGAGGCCTCCACAAGGTCGGGGGCGCCCCTACCCCTCGGGAGGGTGCTCTGACCTTATGGGCGCCTCGTGGACCCCCTTGACATGAGACCGATGCCAAAAATTCCTATGAATACCAAAAACCCCAGAAATAAACCTAGACCGCGAGTTCCGCTACCGTAAGCCTCTGTAGCCACGAAAAACCAATATATGCCCTCTCTGGCACCCTGCCGGAGGGGGCCAACATCACTGGAGGCCATGAAGGAGGAAGCCAGAGGGGTCACCATCGTCATGGAGGCCAAGGACCAGAGGGAGAACCTTTCCCCATCTAAGGGGGAGGCCATGGAGGAGGAAGCACAAAGGGGAGAACCGCTCCCCCTCTCTCTTGGTGGCGCCGGAGTGCCATCTGGGGAACCTTTGCCGCAGTGATCGTCTTCATCAACATCAACATCATCATCACCATCCTCATCTCTTTTACGCCGTCCACTCTTCCACACCACGCTGTAATCCCCTACTTGAACATGGTGCTTTAAGCCACATATTATGATCCAATGATGTGTTGCCATCCTATGATGTTTTGAGTAGTTTTCCTTTATCTTTTGGGTTGATTGATGATATAGATTGGTTTGAGTTGTATGTTTTATTTTGGTGCTGTCCTATGGTGCCTTCCATGCCGCGCACACATGAAGTATTCCCGCTATAGGATGTTGCAATACGTTCATGATTCTCTTATAGTGGGTTGCTAGAGTGACAGAAGCTTAAACCCGAGCAAGGGGGTTGTTGCGTATGGGATAAAGGGGACTTGATGCTTTAATGCTATGGTTGGGTTTTACCTTAATGATCTTTAGTAGTTGTGGATGCTTGCTAGAGTTCCAATCATAAGTGCATATGATCCAAGAAGAGAAAGTATGTTAGCTTATGCCTCTCCCTCATCTGAAATTGCAATAATGATTACCGATCTTGTTAACAATTGCCTAGGACAATTCCGCACACCGACCCATCATTATTCCACACTCGCTATTTATAATATATAGTAATTTATTCTAACTTTATGATAGCAGCACCTACTTTTATATTTTAGTTCTACGATATCATGGAAAGTTATCATCTTCATACCCACAACGTAGTTTTATTTCTCGTTTCTAGTTGGAAGTAAATGTTCGGTGTACGTAGAGTCGTATCAGTGGCAGATAGGACTTGAGAGAATATTGATCTTACCTTTATCTCCTTGTGGGTTCGACACTCCATACTCATCACTTCCACCTTTGGAAAGTTCTACGATGATTCCTTGCACATAGGATTATCAACCACTAAGGGAACCACAACATACATATTATCAAAATATCGAACACACATCAAGTTCACATGATTACTTGCAACATGAGTTCTCCCGCGACCTCAAGAACAAAAGTAACTACTCACAAGTGATAAACATGTTCATGATCAGAGGGGTATTAAATAGCATAATGGATCTGAACATATAATCTTCCACCAAATAAACCATATAGTGATCAACTACAAGATGTAATCAACACTACTAGTCACTCACATGTACCAATCTGAGGTTTTGGTACAAAGATTGAACACAAGAGATGAACTAGGGTTTGAGAGGAGATGGTGCTGGTGAAGGTTGATGAAAATTGGCCTCCCCAAGATGAGAGGGTTGTTGGTGATGATGACGATGATTTCCCCCTCCGGGAGGGAAGTTCCCCCGGCGGAATCGCTCCGTCGGAGGGCAAAAGTGCTCCTGCCCAAGTTCCGCCTCGAGACGGCGGCGCTCCGTCCCGAAAGTCCTCCCCTTATTTTTTCTAGGTAAAAATGACTTATATAACAGAAGATGGTCACCGGAGGTGGGCCGAGGAGGGCACAACCCATCAGGGCGCGCCTGGGCTCCCTAGGGCGCCCAGGTGGGTAGTGCCCACCTGGTGGGGCCCCTCTGGTAGTTATTCACTCCAATAATTCTTATTTATTCCATAAAAATTACTCATGAAGTTTAAGCTCATTTCGAGTTGTGCAGAATAGGTAGCCTCACGTAACTTTTTTAGGTCCAGATTTCCAGCTACTGGAATTCTCCCTCTCTGTGTGAACCTTGCATATTATGAGATAAAAGGCATTAGAATTACTCCAAAAGCATTGTTATGCATAAAAACATTATAAATAACAGTAGGTAAACATGATGCAAAATGGACGTATCAACTATCATTAATACACTTTTATCACCATCTCTTCGCCGAACTAGTGCACCTATACAAATTACCATTGTATTTGGTGTGTTGGGGACACACGAGACTTTTTGTTATTTGGTTGTAGGGTTGTTTGAGACAGACCTTCATCCTACACCTCCCATGGATTGATAAACCTTAGGTCATCCACTTGAGGGAAAATTGCTACTGTCCTACAAAACTCTGCGCTTAGAAGCCCAACATGAGTCTACAAGAATAAAGTTGCATAGTAGACATCAAGCTCTTTTCTGGCGCCGTTGCCAGGGAGGTGAGTGCTTCAAGGTATATCATTAGATCTTGCAATTGAATCTTTCAGTTTCTTGTTTTATCACTAGTTTGGTTTATAAAAGAAAACTACAAAAAATGGAATTGAGGTTGCATCATATTGTCCATCTTTATAATGTCTTTCTTGAAAATGATGGAAAGAAAATTGTGCTCAATTGATAGAATAAGAATTCAATAAAATGTTTGGCACAAATGATGAGCATGATTGCAATGTTATTAGTATGAATTCTTTGAATATCCATGATGCTAGTGATATGCAAAACCATAAGCTTGGGGATGCTATATTTGATGAAGATGGTATTTTTAGTCCCCCAAGATTTGATGTGAATTTTTTTATAATGATTGCATGCCTCCTATTTATGATGATTATATTTATGAAAGTGGATTTGGAGAGGTCATGGCTTTATTTAGTGATGAATCCACTTTTTCGGAAGAGGTTTCAATTGATTATGGAAATAAAGTTGCTATCTATGATGATTATGGTAATGACATGTATGCTATAAATAATAATGATAACCATGAAACTTGTCATCATGATTTTAATTTTCAATCACATGATACTTATTTTGTTGAGTTTGCTCCCACCACTATTCATGAGAATAAATTTGCCTATGTGGAGAGTAAGAAAATTTCTATGCTTGTGGATCATGAAAAGGATGCTTTATGTGATGGTTATATCGTTGAATTCATTCATGATGCTACTGAAAATTATAATGAGAGAGGAACATATGCTTCTACATATTTTAATAATATCAAGTTTCCTCTCTATGTGTTGAAAATCTTGAAGTTATGCTTGTTTTGCCTTCCTATGATAGTTACTTATTGTTCCCATAAGTTGTTTGCTCACAAAATCCCTATGCATAGGAAGTGGGTTATGCTTAAATTTGCTAGTCATATGCTTCATGATGCTCCCGTTATGTTTCAATTCTTTACTTTTATGTGAGCATAATTGAAATCATCATGCCTAACTTAAAAGGCATAAAAGAAAAGCGCTTGTTGGGAGACAACCCAACACTTTTACCTACTGTTTTTATGTGTTCACATGATTAAGCTACTGTAGTAATCATGTTTTATAGATTTTGTTTCAATAAATTACCAAGTAAAGCCTTTGGGATAGTGTGGATGATAGTTGACTTGATTCTGTGCAAAACAGAAACTTTTGCTTCCAAGAACATAATTGTTTAAATTCACCGGAACGTGGTAAAATTCAGAATTTTTCCAGATGATTGATAAAAAAATTCCCACGTTGTCCTAATTTTTCAGAATTTTTGGACTTACATAAGTATGGTAGTTGTCCAGATCATTACAGAATGTTCTGTTTTTGACAAATTTTGTTTCAATGCATAGTTTGCTTATTTCCTAGTTTCTATGGCTTATATTGCTCAATATGAATTCTGGAAATGATTAGGTACAGTAGCCATTGTGTGAGAACAATTATGAATCTTGTCTTTGACATCACCAAAGTGAATGATTTGTCTTTATCATACTAACCTATCTCACGAAGTTTTGTTAAGTTTTGTGTGATTGAAGTTATCAAGTTTTGGGTGAGATATCGATATGAGGAGAATAAGGAGTGTCATGACCCCAAGGTAATATTCAAGGAAGACCCAAGAAACTAAGCTTGGGGATGCCCCGGAAGGCATCCCCTCTTTCGTCTTCAACATTATCGGTAACCCTACTTTGAGCTATATTTTCATTCGTCACATGATATGTGTTTTGCTTGGAGCATCATTTTGTTTTGTTAGGATTTGCTTGCTGTTATTTAGAATAGTATTTAGCATCTTTAATTTCAATAAAAATGTCAAGGATAGCGTTTCACATGCTTATTTTACAAGTATATGAGTTGTTGTTTCAAAATAGAAAGTTTATAGTTGTTGCAAAAATTCAGGAGAAAAATCAGAAGATAAAATGTTGAAATTGTTTGCACAATAAGCTATGATAAATTTTCTACAGTGGGGTAAATTTTTAGAAATTTTGGAGTTACAGAAGTATGAATGTCCTTGCATTCTTTATAGACTGTACTATTTTGACATATTGCTGTTATGTTTGCATTGTTGCATATGTTTGCTTGTTTAATGATTCTATTTGAGGATAGGACTATTAAATATGAAGAGGCATTTAGTATGCAATGTTAAATAATAATTTTAGTGATTTGCTACAGTAGAGAATGGTAAGGTTTTGCATTGATTTATACTAACTTATCTCACGAGTTCTTGTTGAGTTTTGTGTGGATGAAGTTTTCAAGATTTAGGGAAACCATGATATAAAAGGAATTAAGGAGCCACAAAAGCTCAATCTTGGGGATGCCCAAGGCATCCCAAGATAATATTCCAAGAAGTCTCAAGCAACTAAGCTTGGGGATGCCCCAGTAGGCATCCCAACTTTCTTCTTCAACAATTATTGGTTAGTATCGATTGAGCCTAAGTTTTTGCTTCTTCACATGAGTTGTGCTATTCTTGGAATGCCACTTTGTCTTGTTTTGCTTGTTGTTTTAATAAAATACTTAGACCTAAATTATTAAATAAGAGAGAGTCTTCAATTAGCTACCCATTCACTTAACTACTCGCTTGATCTTCACTTATATCTTTTTGGAGTAGTTTGCATTTTGCTCTAGTGCTTCACTTATATCTTTTTAAGCATGGTGTGCTTTAGAACTTTTGAAGAAATTCTCTCATGCTTCACTTATATTATTTTGAGAGAAAAACAATGTATGCTCTTGTTCTTCACTTAAATTTTCTTGAGCTTGTCAAAAGCAATTACAACTTATGAAATTAGTGCCAAAGTGGTAGATATTCAAGAGAGATATAATAAGAACTTTCATGAAGATCATTGGACAAAATAAACTTGATTCTTTGTAATTGTTTTGCGATATGGAGATAATAATATGTGAGTCATGTTGGTGAGTAATTATGCTTTAGTAAGAATATTGGTGTTACGGTTTGTGATTCCCTATGCAAGCACGAAAGTCAATAATTATGCAATGAAATTACATCCTACTTGTGGTGCATCATTCGGTGTTAGTTATGCTTAATGCTCGCTTATGTGATTTTTCATTTCTTGGTTGGTTGCTTCTCAATCTATTTGCTAGCCTTCACTTGTACTAAGTAGAAATACTACTTGTGCATCCAAAATCCTTAAACCCTATTTTGCCATATGAGTCCACCATACCTACCTATATGCGGTATTTCAGTGCCGTTCTAAGCAAATTTGTATGTGCCATCTCTAATTTTCAAAATAAATTTCCTTTTTGTGTGTTCGTACCGCTCATGAAATGGTAGGTGGTGGCCGATTTTTTTCCATGCTAGATGTGTTATTCTCAAGATGAGTGTTCATTCGCTTGTCATTGCATGAGAGTATGGCAAAGGTATTGGGGATGCCCAGTCCCGAAATGAAAATAAATTTACTTTATGTTGTCAAATAATAAATTCCTTAGGAAGTATTGGTATGGACGGTACCCGTGGATACGTCTAGCTGTGGAATGTGGAAGAATGGTGGAAACGGAATAAACTTTATTTTCTATTTGGGAACCGCCTATGATGTCTCTAGCATGGAAAGTATTGGGAACTACTCGATCATTTTCGTTGACGGGAAAAGCATGTCACCCAAAATATTTTATCTCTCTTTTTTTCGCTTTGAGCTCTGGCACCTCTACAAATCCCTACTTCCCACTGCGAAGGGCCTTTCTATTTACTTTATGCAATGTTTCTTTTTATTTGAGTCTCCATCTTCTCTTATAAAGCACCAACTAGGGAGCACTATGATCATACTTGAGCATTGGATGTAGCTAATATGTGAGTGTGTTTCATGAATGGATCAATGATTGAGCATGATGGGCAGTTTTGATATTTTAAAAGACATGGTTGCTTGTTGATATGCTTGAGTATTGAAATCTTCATGCTAGACTATTGCTTTGAACCATATAAAAGTCCAAATGTCCATGCTACAAAAGAAAAGAATATGTGATGAAGATGTTAGGCAGCATTCCACATCAAAAATTCTGTTTTTATCATTTACCTACTCAAGGGCGAGCAGGAATTAAGCTTGGGGATGCTGATGCGTCTCCAACATATCTATAATTTTTTATTGTTCCATGCTGTTATATTATCATTCTTGGATGTTTTACAATCATTTTATAGCAACTTTATATCATTTTCTGGGACTAACATATTGGCATAGTGCCCAGTTCCAGTTGCTCTTTTTTGCTTGTTTTTTACTTCCTAGAAAATCAATATCAAACGGAGTCTAAACGTAGCAAAACTTTTTGGATATTTTTTTGGACCAGAAGACATCCAGTGGGCCAAAGAAGTACCAGAGGGGTGCCCTAAGGGGGGCACAACCCACCTGGGCGCGCCTGGGGGCCCAGAAGCGCCCTGGTGGGTTGTGCCCACCTCGGTGGCCTCCCGCATCGCCTCTTCACCCTATAAATTCCCAAATATTCCAAAACCCCCGAAGATAACCCTAGATCAGAAGTTCCGCCGCCGCAAGCCTCTATAGCCACGAAAAACCAATCTAGACCCCGTTCCGGCACTCCCCCGGAGGGGGAAATCATAACCGGTGGCCATCTACATCATCTCGGCAGCCACCATGATGAGGAGGGAGTAGTCCATCCTCGGGGCTGAGGGTTTGTACCAGTAGCTATGTGTTTAATGTCTCTCTCTCTCTCTCGTGTTCTTGAGATGACACGATCTTGATGTATCGCGGGCTTTGTTAATATAGTTGGATCATATGGTGTTTTCCCCTCTCTATATTGTTGTGATGAATTGAGTTTTCCCTTTGAGATTTCGTTTTATCAGATTGAATACTTTTACGGATTTGAGAGCACTTTATATATGTCTTGCTTATGAATACCCATGGTGACAATGGGGTATTATATTGATTCACTTGATATATGTTTTGGCACTCAACGCGGATTCCCGAGGTGACATTGGGGTAATCTATGCATAGGGGTTGATGCACATTTTTGTCCTTGTTTCTCCGGTAGAAATCTTGGGGCACTCTTTGAGGTTCTTTGTGTTGGATCGAGTATTATGAATCTGGAATTGTTTGATGCGTCTCGTATAATTAACTCATGGATACTTATGGTGACATTGGAGTATCTTGGTGACATTAGAGTTGGTTGATGCGTATCATATGGTGTTATTTTAGTACGAACTCTTGGATAGATCGAACGGAAAGAATAACTTTGTGTTAGTTTAGTACGAACTCTTGAATAGATCGAACGGAAAGAATAACTTTAAGGTGGTTTCGTACCCTACAAACAATTTCTTCTTATGTTCACCGCTAGATAAGAACTTTGGAGTGATTCTTTATCGCACATTGAGGGATGGTTATATGATCCAATTAGATTAGCATTGTTGAGATATTGCACTAGTGAAAGTACGGACCATATGCCTCATTTTCAAGCATTGCAATACCGTTTGTGTTCACTTTTGTTACTTGCTACCTTGCTGTTTTTTTATTGTTCCTATTACAAAAATAAATATCTACTATCATTACTACACTTTTATCACCATCTCTTTGCCGAACTAGTGCACCTATACAAATTACCATTGTATTTGGTGTGTTGGGGACACAAGAGACTTTTTTTATTTGGTTGCAGGGTTGTTTGAGAGAGAGCATCTTCATCCTATACCTCCCACGGATTGATAAACCTTAGGTCATCCACTTGAGGGAAAATTGCTACTGTCTTACAGAACTCTGCGCTTGGAGGCACAACACGAGTCTACAAGAATAAAGTTGCGTAGTAGACATCACACCCCCTCCAGAGGGCGCCCCCACCCTGGCGAGGCGGTCGAGGCGTTAGTCTTGTCGCAGCCCAAGCCAGAATGCGAGGGTGGGGCGGCCATTGCTGAGGCTGACGTGGTCCAGCCTGGCGTAGTTACTCAGGGCGACCCCTCTGCCCTTACAGGCAGCGGCGCTGCACCGGGGCTGGCCGGAGAGCGCCCCTTCAATTCCCCAAGCGCCGCACATGCCATGTCAAGGAAGGGCGAGGGTGCCGTGGCTCCTGCCAAGAAGGAGAAGAGGAGGGCATGGGTCGACCTTGACGAGTAAGTAGCCCACCTTGTTCTTGAGTTAAGCACAAATTGTGATTGTGCCCACAATACCCCTCTCCTGGTGATCAGGCTGGGCATCACGGCGAAGAAGAGGAAGGAGGATGCGGATCCAAAGGAGCCCCCGGCCCCGAGGGTGCCGTTAGCTTCTGGCCGCGGCCGCGGCGGACGCGGAAGCGTGCCAGGCCGGTCCGGCGCAGCCTCTGCTCGAGCGCTTGGGTGCCCCGCCTGCTTCGGTCACCTCATTGGTGCTGCCTGAAGAGGCGTCCGTCGGGGGTGCTGAGGCTCAGGGGGCGACACCCCTTGCCGTAGTCACAACGGTCCCCGTGCAGGGGGAGAAGACGGTCTCCCGCCCTCTCACAGTGAAGCGCGCCCCTGAGGACGTGGTGATGCAGCCTCTGGAGGACCCAACCCCCGCAGGTCGGCAGGCCGCGAAGCCATCTACCCCCAACGCGTCTGAGGGGAGCTCAGAGCCTCCGGCGTCCCAGGCCATCCATGACGCCGCTTCCATGGCCGTGGCGAAGGTCGACGCGCCCGCGCCGCTCCCCTGTCAGTCCCTTGCGCTGGCGAACTATGGCCCCCTCGTCAAGCCCGGAGCTCTGGAGGAAGCCTACGTCGCCCTTGGCCAACTCTGGGCCGACCTCTAAGACGCCGACAGGTGCCTCGCGAGGGAACGCCTGGGGTTGGTCTTGGGGTGGCTCCAGGCCAACACATCCGCCAAGACAGCCTGGGACCGGGCTGAGGCCGCCATCGTGGAGAGTAGGAGGGAAGCCAGCGAAGCCAGAGGGGCTCATGATGCGGCACTGGCCAGCGCAGCGTCCATTGAGAAGCACTGCAACGAAGCAGAGGCTGAGCTGAAGACCCTTCAGGAAGAACAGGCTGCGCACGCCCAACGGCTTCGGTGGCGGGAAGAGGATCTCGAGGCCCGTGAGGTGAAACTCGCCGAATGCGACACCAAGCTGGCCCAAGTGACCACCGACCAGGCCGCAAAGCGCGTCCGCCTGGCCAAACTGAAGGCGGAGGCGGACGAAGCCCAGGTGTCCCATGCCGGACATGTAAGCTAGAGGCCAGCGAGAAGATCGTTGCCACCGCTGAGAAGAAGGCAGTCGTGGAACATGAAACCTTCCTCTCCCTCGAGCTCGGGTTCCGCATGGCGCTGCGTTCCATCTACGAGGGAGGATGCGAAGAGCCACTGGCGAACCCTGAAGACGACCTTGAAGGGCTCTTCCCCAAGCTTGCCGAAGCGCTTAAGGGTGTCGCCGCTAAGGTGGACTCCTTTTTGGAGGAGGAGTGTCGCTCGCTCTTCACCACGGTCGCGACGCGCGTCTTCAGCCACCTCTACCTCCAGGACCCAGGCTTCGACCTCAACGCATTGATCCACCTGGTGGCTCCTGAGTCTCGCGCTGCTGCCGCGGGGGGTATGAAGGGTCAAGTGGACGCGCTGCTGGAGAAGTTCCTCTGCGTTCCCAACCCCGAGGCTCTGGCGGCAGAGGTCGACGGTGGCAAAGATGGTGGCAGCGACGTCGACGAAGGGCTCCCAGCGACCAAGACAAGCGGCGGTGACGGCCAAGGCGGTGGTGGCGCTTCTTCCTAGTTTTATCCTGCAACTTTTACCATGCCTCGTGGAGATGTAAAAACTTCTGCTTGAATTTGTGGAACACTATGTGTTTTGTAATAACTACTAGAACTCCGTGATTTTCTTTCCGTGCTTGGTTTCTTTCTTGTTGCTTTTGCGTTCTACGTCGGCAGGGCCCAGCCCTGCGCATACCTTGACCGCCGTTGGGGCGTCCGGATCACTAGAACGAGACCAAGGGGCGAGGAGCTACGTGACTAGTGAGGCCCCTGAGTCGCGATGCTCAGGGGTCCCCCTTGACATACGAACAACCCTCATGAAGGAAACCTGAGCAGTGTCTAGGTTAATCCGGAGTCCTCCATACCTTTCCTCGCCAGCTTTTGCCTGGGAGGGACATGAGAAGACCATGTTCCAAGGACCTGGTGAGGTCGCGCGTCCCAGGCTGGCCTGGCACGGCCCCCATATCCAGCCCCCTCGCGCGTGCCTCGGTTGGGGAAAGCTGCACGATAGGGCCGCGTGAAGAGCCGACAGGCTGTCCTGAGGTTAGTGCAACCACTGGGGCACCCTCAATTGTTTATCCACCAGCGCAGAGCATGGGGCTTCCACTTTGCGTGGGCATAGTCGCTCCTTGACCGTGTCGTCCGCCAGCGCAGAGCATGGGGCTTCCACTTGTGCATGGGTGGGAGTTCCCTCAGGGGAGACTCCGGGGCATGTACAACCCCGTTCGTACACGTGGCTATCATGGCAGAACTGGAGGAGGTGTATATGGGCACTCATGAGCCAGCATGGGACTCAGGAGGCCCTACCTCAAGGCGAGTTGCGCCTGAATTTTCGGCACAAGATGTGCGCAAGGTACCTATGAGGTGAGGGGGGAGGGCCTGCGCCGCGTTAATCTCCAGGGGCCATTGCATGAGAAGGCCAGACACTAACGACCCCAGGAGGTGACCTAAACGGGGCTAGCCCGCTAGACAGAGCTCAGCCGTTGGGTTTATCAACGCTGCAGGGACGGACCCGAGCACAGACATCGTGCTCAGTCTTCTCATGCAACGATTTCGAGGAAAAGCAAACGGCGCGCGGCTCCCGCCATGGCAAGGCGTCGAACTGCGGTTGAACGAACCGTGTCGGGCGCCCTGACTCGCCCACCCCCGATTAGCTCATGCGAGAACAAGACACCAAGCACCCCGGGAGGTGACGTGTACGGGGCTGGCCCGCCAGACAGAGCTCGGTCGCTTGGATCTGCCAACGCTGTAGGGACGAACCCGAGCACAGACGCCGTGCCAGTCCTTAATCATGAGGTGGTCGAAGGCAGGGTTGTGAGGGCGCAGCAACTCATGGTGACGAAGCACCAGACATCCGGTTTGAAATACTTGAAAGTCCATAGAAGGCAAGGCCGGTTCCGATACATGCGCAAAACAATACAGGCTGCAGGGGTGTGTGTCGGTGTCAAAACCGACGGATCTCGGGTAGGGGGTCCCGAACTATGCGTCTGAGGTCGATGGTAACAGGAGACACGGGACACAATGTTTACCCAGGTTCGGGCCCTCTCTATGGAGGTAATACCCTACTTCTTGCTTGATTGATCTTGATGAATATGAGTGTTACAAGAGTTGATCTACCACGAGGTCGTAATGGCTAAAACCCTAGACGTCTAGCCTGTATGACTAGGATTATGATGATTGGCCTCTACGGACCTAGCCCTCTGGTCGGTTTATATAGCCACCGGAGGGATCTAGGGTTACATAAGGTTGGTTACAAAGAAAGGAATCTTCATATTTGGCTGCCAAGCTTGCCTTCCACGCCAAGGAGAGTCCCATCCGGACACGGGAGAGAGTCTTCAGTCTTCGTATCTTCACGGCCCATGCATAACAGGTCAGACGCCCGAGGACCCCTTAGTCCAGGACTCCCTCAGTAGCCCCCGAACCAGGCTTCAATGACGAGGTGTCCTGCACACAGATTGTCTTAGGCATTGCAAGGCGGGTTCTTCCTCCGATGACTTCAAAGTGATGTATTCGGCCTTCCATTTAATGTCGTACCCCTCGGCTTCGGTGCATTAATAATTTCAGCTTCCACGTGTCGAGCGAATGCGAGAGGTCAGGGTGTTTTTACACATAACACCCCGGCCATGCAAGGAGGAATGTCTATTTAAAGGGATTGGATCTCAGATCCATTCAGCACCACGCGGAAAATCCTCAGAGCTTGCTAGGAAAGGCCACTCCCACATGGCTAGTGCTCCCAGCTCTTCCTCCCGTCCCTGCATCCCAGAAAAAGGCGATTGGGAGAAATGCTCTGTATCCCACGGTCAGCTAGTGAGCTGCAAACACAGGGATTTCTTCCCCCCGCGGATCTGGTCCCTGTTCGGGCAGGGTTGACCTCCTTCAATAACGAGGCCCGGGCGGAGAATTTCCCCAACCCATCTAGGGGGGAGCGAGTGTGCTTCGTCCCTTATCTGCTAAGAGGTGTCGGATTTCCAATTCATCCGTTCCTCCGAGGGCTTCTGGAGTATTATGGCCTCCAACTGCACAACTTCACTCCCGCCTCCATCCTGCACATCGCGGGTTACGTGGCTCTTTGTGAGCTGTTCCTGGGTTGTGAGGCCCATTTTGAATTGTGGAGAAAGCTCTTCTGTCTCGTCCTACGTAACTACGAGGGATCCATATTCGAAGTGGGCGGAGCCGAGGTATGGCGCATCGCCGAGACCGGATACCTGTTCGACACACCGAAGAAAGCATCCGAAGAATGGCCTTCCGAATGGTTCTATATCGAGGACGTAGCACTTCCTGACCCAGTTCGGAGGGGCCTTCCCGAGTTCACAAGCGTTCCTTTGAAGAAACGCCACAGTTGGCGCCCTCAAAGCCTCGAGGAGGAAGATAGTGCAGAAGTTCGTCAACTCATGAGCAAGATTAAGACGCTTGCCCAATCTGGATTATCAATAGTCGAGGTAATGGCGACTTCCATAGTGCGGGGGGTTCAACCACTCCAATACAGAGGGCTTCCCATGTGGCACTACAATGGGGAGGATGACACCTCCCGCTGCGGCCGGAAGGGTCCGACCACCCCCGCCGCTCTGGCCAAAATATTGGCCGAACTATTCAAAGGGGAGGAGGAGGAATTTCTTTGTATCAAGCGCAGAGATGGATTTTCCATGTACAATCCTCCTAGCTGGGTAAGTCCCCACCCCTCTGCTCTACTCACTCCACTCCCTGAACCACTTTCAATGAATACTGATCCGTCCATTCATAACAGCACTGGCAAAAGATCTCCGAGGGGCTTCACAGCCCCGCCCGGCAGCCAGAGGGCCACAACCGGGACCTTGACCCCGGATTTGAAGAGGATCCGGATATATTCGTGGTGCTCGAGGACGGAGTGTTTTACCAGGCGAGCTATGACGGCACGGAAGTGGCCATCACCGCCGATTACCCTGGTCTTCTCCCTGCTTCACACGTAAGTAATCAGGAGACATCTCCTCTGAAAGAGTTCTCTCATTCTGCCTCACCCACTGCATTGTCTCGTGCTCAAAAGGGGAGGCGTTCGGCGCGCCATGCTACCCAAGAGGCAACACCAAAGAGAGCGGCCCCTACACCAGGCAAGCCTTCGAAGAGGAAGGCTGAAGACGCGGCCGAGCCTTCATCGAAGAGGTATTGATTTGTGAATATGCCCCTTGGCAGTCACGTCCAACTGTGACATTATCCGCTGTGTTTTATCAGGAAAAGTGTTCGCCGGACTATGTCTGGGGATCCCGCCGGCCGCGCCTCCACGAGTCAGGTTCTCGACCCTGCTTTAAAGGCAAGGGCTGATACGGGAGTGACGCCGGATTGTCCTTCGGCAGAGGAGTCGAATGATCTATCCGTCACAAACTTGGAAGTGGAGAGCGCCATGAATCATCGGCGCCGGAAAGCTGTTCTACGCGACCCTGGCTTTACGAATGAGGCATTAAGTGCCTTCAGCTCGGCTGATGCATATATCCAAGCTGCTCGAGACGGACTTGCCAGAGCCACCGACCAACATTTAAAAGATATGCGGGTAAATTTATTTTATACAAAACTGATAATCATATACTAGTAGCCCCCGAGACTTGAAGCAGTTGATAGAACTGATTTAAGGATCATTGTATAACCAGGCGCTTACGGAGAAGAACAGCCTGTTGTCTCAGGAACTAGAAAACTGTCGGACCCAACTAACTGCTGCTACCGCCGAACTGGAGGAATCCAAGAAGGCACCACCTGGTAATATTCCCCTCCATCGAGAAAACATAATTATATACCGGCAATGCTAACAAGGTTGCTCATCTTATGGCAGGATCGTCAGATCAACTGAAGGAGCAACTGAAAGCCGCCCAAACGGAAGAACAAGAAGCCAAAAGACTGCTGGCCGCGGGCGAACGTGTGCTGACACGAGTCAGAGATGAGAAGAACGAGTTGAAGGATGCCCACACCCAGTTGGGCGAAGAACTGAAAGATGTACGGGCCCAGCTGGCTGATTCCGTAAAGGAAAATAAGAGGCTACGCGGCGGCATATTTGGTATGTGGTCACACTTAACTCCGTGTAGTTCAGAGATTAAAGGGAGTGACAGAATTATATCTGTAGGTATGCTGACCGGCCGTCCCGAAGAGGAGATGTCCGGAGTCTCGGGCGATCTGCTACAAGAGCTGTCGCAAATGCACGAGCAAGCTCGGCAGGCGATGCGAAGTGTTGCCAAGCCCTTATGGCCATCCGCCTCCCCTCCAGGAAGGATGGAGGAGCTTATAGAGCTATCCAAAGGAGCGCGGTGGCGCTTCCGATTATGGAAGATATCGGCCTGCCGGGAAGGTGCACGAGAAGCCTGGGCCATGGTAAAATCACGGTATACCAAGCTTGATCCAAATCATATGGCGCGGGTCGGACCTCTAGGGTCAGATGGGAAAGCAATTCCCGTGAATTTGGTATATGACCAAGTAGAAGTAGCCGTCAGATATTCCCAACAGGATTGTAAGTTAGACAGCCTGTTAGACGGTATAGAGGAGGAAATTTATGAGTCCAAGTGACTATGTACTTTCCTTGACTTATTTGTCCCTAGCCGGACTGTAAAACGATTGTCATGGCAGACCTTTTCGCTTCGACCTCTGGACCCGAAGGTGCAGAGTGTTTCCGAATACCTGGGCGGCGAAATATACCAGGGTATGCGTGGAAACCAGGCGTAGGGGTCATAGTTGCTTGAACATACAAGTTGTATCGGGCTAGCTATGTTATATTACATTGTGATTGTAAGAAACATCTTCCAGAGAGAATAGTTCCGTTAAGGGTTCCTTTCCCTGGGTATACATGCGTTAATGTGCACGTCCGAACTGTGATTGAAAAAATCGCAGTATATTCAACATCTGGGGGTTCATATTTTAATGACTGTAAAAACATCTTTAGTTTTCCGACCGAATATTCCCTTAAGAACGCTAGCTTTCGGCTTCACCCAGTCTGAGGTACACATCCGGATGACCCGGCAGTAACAATCGCAGAGGTGCTCCCTTTATGCCCTAGCCGAACTAACAGGAACGTAGGGCATAAGCACAGGAGCCAGGCAACCCAGCTTGGCCAAAACTTAAGTCATGTCGATGCATATAATGGCGAAGAAAAGGTACATATGGGGAAACGCACATATGGATGAGCTTGATGCTCGAAAAATAACAATAATAAGCTTCTGTCAAAGAAGCCCCCGGGTATAATCGACTCTTTGTATATCACAAGCGCATGGTTTAGCCGCACGAAAAGCTTTAAGGTTAAGAAAGGAAAAAGCGAAAAGAGAGGCAAAAGTAATGGAAACAATAGGGAGAAGGAGACGAACAAAGAGTCCGGCGCGAGGCATAGAATCTTCGGAGTCTGGCCGTGTTCCAGGGGTTCGGCTCTAGGCGATTGTCTGACGCATCACGCAGGCGGTATGCTCCTCCTGTGAGAACTTCGTCAATGATGAAGGGACCCTCCCACTTGGGCTTGAGTTTGTCCTTTTTCTTCTCCGACAGGCGTAGAACGAGTTCGCCAACATTATAAGTCTTGGCCCGCACTTCTCTGCTTTGGTACCTACGAGCCTGCTGTTGATAAAATGCGGAACGGGCTTTTGCAACGTCACGCTCCTCCTCCATGGCATCTAAGTTGTCCTGCCGATCAAGCTCGGCCTCTCTCTCTTCGTACATGCGCACTCGAGGTGAGTCATGAATAATGTCGCAGGGTAACACAGCCTCTGCGCCGTACACCATGAAGAAGGGTGTATATCCGGTAGTGCGATTGGGCGTGGTCCGCAGCCTCCAGAGTACGGATCGAGCTCCTCTACCCAGTGCTTGTCTGATTCTTTCAAAGACCGCACCAGTCTAGGCTTGATGCCGCTCATAATGAGACCATTGGCTCGTTCGACTTGACCGTTTGTTTGCGGGTGATAGACGGAGGCGTAATCGAGCTTAATGCCCAGACTAACGCACCAGTTTTTCACCTCATCGGCTGTGAAATTGGAGCCGTTATCGGTGATGATGCTATGTGGGACACTGTAACGGTGTACAACGCCGGATATAAAGTCTATCACTGGCCCGGCCTCAGCCATTTTAACTGGCTTGGCCTCTATCCACTTAGTGAATTTATCCACCATGACCAGCAGATATTTTTTCTTATGGCTTCCTCCTTTAAGGGGTCCAATCATATCAAGCCCCCAGACCGCAAAAGGCCAAGTGATGGGGGTTGTTTGTAGAGCGGTGGGTGGCATGTGGCTCTGGTTGGCGAAAAGCTGGCATCCGACGCAACATTGGACAAGGTCCTGTGCGTCTACTCGGGCCGTTGGCCAATAGAAACCTGTACGGAAGGCCTTGCTTACAAGGGCCCGAGCCGCGGAGTGGTCACCACCGAGGCCGGCGTGAATTTCAGACAAGAGCTGCCGCCCCTCTTCCTCGGAGATACATCTTTGGAGTACTCTGGTAGCGCTTTTCTTGTAGAGTTCCCCATTGTGGACCTTGTAGGCTTTAGAGTGCCGGACAATCCGGCGAGCCTCATTCTGATCCTCGGGGAGTTCTCGCCTATTAAGGTAGGCCAAGAAGGGTTCGGTCCATGGGGCAATGACTGCCATTATGAGATGGGCCGATGGTGTTATTTCGGTGGCTGAGCCCCCGATGATATCGGTGTGTTCGGTATCTGAGGTTATAGTTGGGTCCGGACTGTTGTTGCCGCTTTCCCCTTGCCACACCACGGACAGCTTGAAAAGCCTTTCCAGAAAGATGTTAGGTGGGACGGGGTCGCGCTTGGTGCCGATGCAAGCAAGGATGTCCGCCGCTTGATTACTTTCTCGAGGCACGTAATGGAACTCGAGCCCCTCGAAATGGGCCGAGATTTTAAGAACGGCGTTGCGGTAAGCTGTCATTTTTGGATCTTTGGCATCAAAATCTCCATTTATCTAAGATATTGCAAGGTTTGAGTCCCCGCGCACTTCCAGGCGTTGTATGCCCATGGAGATAGCCATCCGAAGCCCATGCAACAAGGCCTCATATTCGGCTGCATTGTTGGAGTCTGTGTATAATATTTGGAGTACGTACTTAACTACGTCTCCAGTGGGGGACGTTAAGACAACACCCGCCCCTAACCCCGCGAGCATTTTGGAACCATCGAAGTACATAACCCAGTTGGAATACATGTCGTACTCTTCAGGGAGTTCGGCCTCTGTCCATTCGGCGACAAAGTCAGCCAGTACTTGGGATTTGATGGCCCGGTGCGGTTTGTATGTTATGTCGAATGGAAGGAGCTCAATGGCCCACTTAGCAATCCGTCCTGTCGCATCGCGGTTGTTTATTATGTCATTGAGTGGTACTTCGGAGGCCACCGTGATCGAGCACTCTTGAAAGTAGTGTCGTAGCTTCCGGGATGCCATGAAGACCGCGTATGCTATTTTTTGGTAATGAGGGTACCGGGATTTGCATGGTGTGAGGATAGTGGATACATAGTATACCGGTTTCTGGAGCGGGAACTTGTGTCCGTCCTGCTCTCGCTCGACAATGAGCACGGCACTCACCACCTGGTGTGTTGGCGATATGTATAATAACATGGGTTCACCGACGTTCGGCGCGGCCAGGATTGGGTTGCTCGCTAAAAGGGCCTTTATTTCCTCCAGTCCGGCTGTTGCCACATCCATCCACTCGAAGTGGTCGGTGCGTCGGAGAAGGCGGTAGAGTGGCAATGCTTTTTCTCCCAATCTGGAGATAAAGCGGCTTAAAGCTGCCACGCATCCCGCAAGTTTTTGGACCTGTTTAAGGTCTGTTGGCGTAGCCAATTGTGACAAAGCTCGTATTTTGGCTGGATTTGCCTCAATTCCTCTATTGGAAATGATGAAGCCCAGCAGTTTTCCGGCGGGGACGCTGAAAACACACTTTTCCGGATTGAGCTTGATGTCATATGTACGGAGGTTGTCGAATGTAAGACGTAGATCATCGATCAATGACTCGACGTGCCTGGTTTGGATGACTACGTCATCCACATATGCTTCAACTATCTTGCCGATCTGTTTCTCCAAGCATGTTTGAATCATGCGTTGGTGAGTGGCGCCAGCGTTTTTGAGCCCGAAAGGCATAGTGTTAAAGCAGAAAGGCCCATATGGGGTAATGAATGCCATTGCGGCTTGATCGGACTCCTTCATCTTGATTTGATGGTATCCGGAGTACGCATCAAGGAAACACAGTGAGTCGTGTCCTGCGGTTGCATCGATAATCTGATCAATGCGAGGGAGGGGGAAGGGATCCTTACGGCAGGCCTTGTTAAGGTCTTTGAAATCGACGCACAGGCGCCAGGATTTATCCTTCTTTGGTACCATCACCAGGTTTGCTAGCCAGTCCGGGTGTTTTATTTCTCTGATGAATCCGGCCTCCAGTAACTTGGCCAGCTCCTCTCCCATGGCTTGTCGTTTAGGTTCGGAAAAACGCCGCAATGTTTGCTTGACTGGTTTATGTCCCTTCAAGATATTAAGGCTGTGTTCGGCCAACCTGCGTGGGATTCCTGGCATATCAGAAGGATGCCAGGCGAATATGTCCCAGTTCTCGCGCAGGAACTCTCATTGCGCGGCATCGACCGTTGGGTCGAGTTGTGCCCCGATGGATGTTGTATTCTTAGGGTCCGTCGGGTGGACTTGAAATTTGATTATTTCGTCTGCTGGTTTAAAGGAGGTGGATTTGGGTCGCTTGTCCAGCATTACGTCATCGCTATCCACAGTGGAGCGCAGCGCGGTCAGCTCTTCGGCCGCGAGGGCTTCAGACAATGCCTCGAGGGCCAGGGATGCGGTTTTATTTTCGGCGCGCAGTGCTATGTCTGGATCACTGGCAAGAGTGATGGTGCCGTTGGGCCCGGGCATCTTGAGCTACATATACCCGTAATGAGGTATAGGTTGAAAGCATGTGAATGCATCTCGCCCCAGTAGGGCGTGATATCCGCTATTGAAAGGGGCCACTTGGAAGGTTATTTCTTCAGACCGATAATTCTCTAGCGTGCCGAATACCACGTCGAGCATGATTTTTCCCGCGCATCGCGCCTCCAGACTGGGAATGATTCCCCAGAAGGTCGTGCTACTTTGCTCAATGCGGATCCTATCTATTTCCATTTTTATGAGTGTGTCCTTGTAGATGAGGTTTAGTCCGCTGCCGCCGTCCATGAGCACTTTGGTGAGCCGGAAGCCGTCAACAATTGGACTGAGGACCAAGGCGGCTGGTGCCCGGACTGTTCTGAATTTTTGTTCGTCATCGGCATTCAAAGTTATGGCCGTGTCGTTCCAGGGGTTTATTGCTGCGACTTGGCAGACTTTGGCGAGGTCACGGAGTGCCCTTTTGCGCTGATTTTTCGAAGCAAATGTCTCGAAGATCGTCAATACTCTGAGGTCGTCGTCTTCCGAGGGTTGTTGTTTTGGGGTGTTTTTGGTGAGGAGATCTTCACCGCTCTTGGCCACTTGCCGGAGTATCCAACATGCTCTAAGGCTGTGGGTTGGTATGGTATCCGGTGTTGCATGTATTTTGCATGGCCTGTCGAGCCATCCCTCCAGAACGGTTCTGCGCCCCATAATGGGCTTTGATTTCTTTACTATTGGGTCAGGCGTCCCGCGAGGGTGCGTCCTTTTCGCCCGGACGAGGGGCTGAGTTGAAGCTGGTGGTTCCCAACGAGCTACCTGAGTTTTCCAGGCGCTTTCCATTGCGCAGTACTTCTGTACTATGGTTGCCAAGTCAGCGAAGTGTCATACGCGACGGCGGCTGATGGCGTTGAGGATTCCTTCGTTCATGCAATTGTTGCAGAATACTAAGATCGCGTCTTCATCGCGGCAATCTTTAATCTTGTCTTTGACAAGAAGGAATCTGGCCCAAAAGTGATGGACTATTTCCTGAGACTGTTGTCTTATGTACATAAGATCGCGTATAGCTGGGTGGGTGGGTGGTTTTAAATCTGGACCCTGGCCCGATTTGGGATCCGCAGTTTGTAAATCTTCCGAACTTAATGGTTCGGACTCCGGGATATCAACTGACGTTTTAGGCCCGTCGTCCGATTCTAGGTTCGGAGGGCAGGGCGCGTCGTTCCGCGGACAGGTATCCGGCTCCTTGAGATCAGAAATCCGAACATAGTTCGTCCTCAATATAGGGGAAGAGTTATTGTCTTGCTCCTCCACTACCGCTATCTGATGGCTGATCGGCGGAGATTTGATTTCTCTTTGATCAGCTTTAAGCCCAATCCGATCATAGTCTGTAGCGACCCCCAAGGTGGCGATGCGATCTAGGAGTTCGTTTAAAGATGACAACTCCGTCGGAACCATCCGTTTGGAGTATTCGGAGTCAGCGCGGAGACGATTTTCGATGACTTGAGAGGTCATCGTCAGCTTAACGGCCGAACAGGCGGTCATGGTAAAGCCGCCAAGTCGGAGGGTTTGGCCCAGAGCCAGGGCTCCTCCGGAGGTGATATCATCCTTGACAACAAGGCGGGCCATCAACCCTGTCTTCAACATCACAGCGGAACTCTCAATGAAAGCACCAATGTCGGTGTCAAGACCGGCGGATCTCGGGTAGGGGGTCCCGAACTATGCGTCTGAGGTCGATGGTAACAGGAGACAAGGGACACAATATTTACCCAGGTTCGGGCCCTCTCTATGGAGGTAATACCCTACTTCCTGCTTGATTGATCTTGATGAATATGAGTGTTACAAGAGTTGATCTACCACGAGATCGTAATGGCTAAAACCCTAGACGTCTAGCCTGTATGACTAGGATTATGATGATTGGCCTCTACGAACCTAGCCCTCCGGTTTATATAGCCACCGGAGGGATCTAGGGTTACATAAGGTCGATTACAAAGAAAGGAATCTTCATATTTGGCCGCCAAGCTTGCCTTCCACGCCAAGGAGAGTCCCATCCGGACACGGGAGAGAGTCTTCAGTCTTCGTATCTTCACGGCCCATCAGTCCGGCCCATGCATAACAGGTCGGACGCCCGAGGACCCCTTAGTCTAGGACTCCCTCAGTGTGCCCTGACAGCTTGAGGATAATGCAGCTCGAGGGGCGCCCTCAACTGAGCAAACCAAAAGTCACCTGGCACCGGCGTTGTAGAAGCGTCGAGGTAGCTGAAGACACGTGCCACGGAGATCGTTCCTCAAGAGCCGGCCGGCTCCTGGGGCCTGGAAGGCTCATGAGGTCCGGGGGGCTCACGAGGGTCTGTGATTTCCTCCGACATGACCGCCAAGCGCCTGGCCTCGTGAGACACCACGGCACGCTGCGTGAGGCGCTGGTATGCGGCGCCCATGTTGAGTAGGCCGAACGACATGCGAACCTAGCTGCAGGAGTAGCCCCCACTCCTGCCGACATGGGACCGCCAAAAGAGGCCCTACAACGCGGCCCTGTTGAGGCCCGGGATGTTGATGTAGACGCACAACTCGCCACCCATGTTGGGGGCGGGGCTGCACCCAATGGTGCGGGGTGACGCTCGCCACGCATGGCTCGCGCCTCCTCAAGCTCTTCGATTGCCTTGGTGATGAACTATCGTGCGCCTGGCGCTTCACGCCTTTCACCTTGCTCACGGGGGCGCGCATCGAAGCACGCCTCCAAGTGGTGCCCGAACTCCTCCCTCATCACACTCGTCAGGTCGGAGGCCCTCCAAAAGAGCTCCCGAGCCCGTCCAAAGGGGGGCGTCGGACGCGCCTTCCTATGCGAGAGGGAAGGGCACCCCAGCAGCGGGCGCGGGGCCTGAGGCACCATCGGCAGGCGCCCCAGCCTCTTGACGACCCTTGAGGAGGAGCTGCTAAAGATGGCCTCAGGAGGCAGGATGGCGCCTTCGTCGTCAGAGTTCTCGACCGCCGCAACCTGGTAGGCGCGCTCGAGGGAGCACACAACATCCTTTTCATCGCAGGCGACCGTGATGATGCTGCCACACCCTAACATCTTGAGGAAGTTGTAACCATGTTGGGTTGCTGCCATGAACTTGGCAAGGGTCGGATACCCTAGGATGGCGTTGTATGGGTGGCTGATGTGGGCGACGTCGAAGTCGATGAGCTCGGTGTGATAGTTTTCGTGCTTGCTGAAGGTTACTAGGAGGCGTATCTGCCCCAGGGGGACGATGGAGCCATCGGTCACCCCTGAGAAAGGCATGGTGGGCTGGAGCTGGTCATAGGGCACTTGGAGCTTCTGAAATGTCTCGACAGAGAGAACATTGAGCCATGCGCCACCATTGATGAGGGTTTTGGTGACGAGGATGTTGCTGATGGTTGGCGTGCAAAACATTGAGCGTGCCAGCGGCGGCGGAGCACTTAAGTTGGTCCTTGGAGTCGAAGGCGATGGCGTGCTTCGACCACCTGAGAGGATGCGTCGCCTCAAGCTTTGGGAGGGTCACGTTCACCTCGCGAGAGAACTGCTTGCAGATGCGATGTGAGGCGGGGGCCTGAGCACCACCCAGGATGCAAGCAATCGCCCGAGGCTCTTGGAAGCCCCCAGCCCCATCGTCCTGCCGGTTGTCATCGTTTCTCCTTGGCGGTGGCGATAGTGGAGGGAGGTTGGCATTGCCCTGAGGGTGGTCCTCACGAGGCTGGTCTCGCCAAGGGCCATCACGAGGCTGACCCTGCCAGTGGTCCTCGCGAGGCTGATCACGCCAGTCCTAACAAGGGTTGTGGTTGTCCCAGCGGCCACCGCCACGGCCTCCTCCATGGTCGTAGCCGTGGTCACCACGCTCGGGGAGACGGCCGAGGCGCCCGTCACGGAGCGCCCTGAGCTCCTGGCAGTCGTTGGTGTTGTGGCTGTGAACGTTGTGGAAGATGCAGGACGGGCAGTTGCCCTTGGGGGCTCATCGTGGTCATGGCCGTGTTTCATCTCAGGCCCGGCTGCGAGCACAGCGGGGCCCTTGTGCTTTGCCTCCTTAGCCTTGGCCTTCTTGTCTTCAGGATCGGCCTCGGGAGGCTCCAGGAGGGAGAGGTGGCCTTCCTCGGCTCTCGCGCACTTGTTCGCCAGGTTGAACATCTCCATGGCCGAGCACAGATCTTCGTGGATGGCCAGCTCCTCCTTCATCTTGACATCCTGGACGCCATCAGTGAACGCTGAGATGATGGCCTCGTCCGACGCCCTCGGGATCTTGAGGCGAACATTCATGAAGCGCTATATGTACTTGTGCAGAGTTGTTAGGGCATGTCTCTCTCTAAGTACTTTTGGTGATTGATGACAATGCTTTTGCGGACTAATCGTGTGCGTTGAGTATTTCAGAGATTCGTTCATTGGCACGAGATGATTCTTTCCCCTCTGAGCTTTAAGTGAAGACGGTGTAGTCTCTTTCGTTTCATTTTTGGTGACTTGAGTCGTATGAGACATCGTACTATCAAGAGGGGGTCCGCATTGGAAAGGCTAGGGTGGAATCAACACGTACACTTCATTTTTGCACCCCCAGCTCCTTTCCTCTCCTTGGAGTTTACCGTTTCGACGAAAGTGGGGATTGTGAGGTGCTAGCGTAGTACCACCGCTAGTGCGGTAGCACCGCCTATGGTCCTCAAGCGGCAGTACCGCTGTCCAACAGCGGTAGTACCGCTTGGGTGCATCGGCGGCAGTACCGTCCTGGTTCAGCACTGCTACCTCCTCGATTCGAGGGCGTCTCTCCTCGTGTCAGATTGTGCGGCAGTAGTAGCGGCAGTAGCAGCGGTAGTACCACGGCTACCACCCCTACTAGTGTCGCCCAAACCCTCTCTCTCTCTTCTATTCTCCCTCTTTTGCCTCTGCTCTCAGTCACTGCGGTAGTACCGCTCCAGTAAGCAGTAGTACCGCTCTGTTCGGGCTGAAGAGGGGATAACGGTTGGGTAATTTCCCCCACTATAAAAGGAGGTCTTCTTCTCCAAAGAGACCTACATCTTCCCTCCCCAAGCTCCATTGTTGCTCAAAGCTCCATTTTCGCCAGATCTCTCTCCCTAGCCAATCAAACTTGTTGATTTTCTAGGGATTGGTTGAGAAGGCCCTGATCTACACTTCCACCAAGAGAAATTTGATTCCCCCCACTAATCCCTTGCGGATCTTTTTACCCTTGGGTGTTTGAGCACCCAAGACGGTTGAGGTCACCGCGGAGCCATATTCCATTATGGTGAAGCTTCGTAGTGTCGTTGGGAGCCTCCAATTAAGTTGTGGAGATAGCCCCAACCTTGTTTGTAAAGGTTCGCCGCCTCCAAGGGCACCGATAGTGGAATCACGGCATCTCGCATTGTGTGAGGGCATGGCGAGAATACGGTGGCCCTAGTGGCTTCTTGGGGAGCATTGTGCCTCCACACCGCTCCAACGGAGATGTACTTCCTCTCAAAGGGAAGGAACTTTGGTAACACATCCTCGTCTCCACCGGCTCCACTCTTGGTTATCTCTTACCTTTACTTGTGCAAGCTTATATTGTGTTGTATCCCTTGCTTGCTTGTGTGCTTGTTGTTGTTGTTGCATCATATAGGTTGCTCACCTAGTTGCATATCTAGACATCCTATTTTGATGCTAAGTTTAATTGGTAAAGAAAAGCTAAAAAATATTAGTTGCCTATTCACCCCACCCCCTCTAGTCAACCATATCGATCCTTTCAATTGGTATCAGAGCCTCGTCTCTTTATTAAGGACTTTGTCGTCCGAAGAGTATGGTTGGCACCACAGACGAGGTGGAGGAGCACTCTGGTGCGAGTCCTACCTTGTCTGTGGCCGATAGGGGATCCTCGGTCTCTCATGAGGAGTTCAATGCGACTTTGGACACATTGAAAACTTCCATGACGACCGAGGTCAAAGGCATGTTTAAGTATTTTCTTGATGGTCTTAAATTATCCACCGCACCGTTGGAAGTGGTTGATCGCACTAACAAAGTGATGGATGCTAACTCCAACAAGGGTGAAGCTACTAGTGATCAAGTTCCTTTACCTAGTGGCAGAAGTGAGAGTGGCATCTTTGCCCATGTTGAACCTCCACTTACTTATGGAGGACCGATTCCCTCCATGCATATGAATCATGTTGGTCCTCCTCCTAAGCTTGTGAAAAATGAGGATTTTGCCTCTTGGGTGTATCGCTTTAAACATCATTTAAATCATAGTTCTACTAATCTTTGGAGAATTATTGAGCAAGGTTTCTACCCACACGACCCAAGAAACTTCACTCAAAGAGAAGCCGCGGATCATCAATTCAACGAGTCTGCTCTCTTCATTCTCCAAGAAGCCATTCCTCCCGAAGATATTGCGCACCTCCAACCTTTCACCGTGGCCAAGGAAGCATGGCAGCATGTTGTTTCCATTTACAAGGGAAGCGCAAGCATTCAACGCTCAAACTTTGAAGTGGTGCAAGATGAAGCCGGTGAGTTTGCAATGATTGAAGATGAAGAACCTCGAGAGCTTTACCGAAGATTAACCACTCTCGTGGTCTCACTCCGAGATCAAGGGAGCAAGGATACGGATGACAATTGTATCAAGCACAAGTTTCTCAAGTACATGTCCTCCGTCATCCGTCAAAGGCAGTACTTTCATGCCTTATCCTCAAGTGAAGTGTTAGATGAGTTTATTGCAATGAGGATCTTGGACAAGACCGCCAACAATGCGGTATTGCGTTCTCAACGATCAAAGAAGCCCAACCTTGCTTTGAAAGCCAAGGTTAGTGTGGAAGAAGATGGTGAAGAGGAAGAAGAAGAGAGTTGCCCCGAAGATACCAAATATGCCTATCATGAGCACATGGCTCTTGCTTCACGGCAATTTTGGAGCAAGAAGAACTCAAGGCCCAACTTCAACAAGAACAACTCAAGTGGTGCCAAGGGCAAGCAGCGTGTGAGGACATGCTATAATTGTGGCAATGTGAGTCACTTTGTTGTGGATTGCCCGTACGAGAAGAGGGAAGACAATGGTAGCAAGCTTATCCGAAAAGACAAGGCCAAGTCCTTCCCCAACAAGAACAACTTCACCGAGAAGACTCCTCCCAAGGGGTTGGTGGCACAAGAAGAGTACAATGAGGATGATGATTATTATGATGAAGATGGTGAGACCGTCACCATGGCCTCCGTTGCCATTGCAACATCTCCACGGGTGTCCCTCTTCGATTCACCCGACGAGAACATCACCGCCAAGTGCCTCATGGCCAAAGCCACCAACAAGGTAACCCCCAACATCAAACTACCATCACTACTAATCCTTCCTTGATGGATTGCATTGATGAAAGTGAGGGGACGAAGGAGGAGGAGAATGATTTGAGTCTTTCATGAGTAAGCTCAAAGGTAAATCCAAGAAGCACTTTGTTGCTCTCTTGGAAAAACTTGGTGAATCCAATGACATGATCGAGGCTCACGAAGAGACCATCTCTAAGATGGAAGGGCATAGTCGTGACTATGCCGATGAGATTTCGGATCTCTCTAATGCGCTTGAGGAGGAGCGTGGTCATTGTTTGGCTCTTGAGAAGTCACACAATGATGATCATGCTAAATTAAAGAAAGATCTTGATCATGCTCTTGTTGTCTCTCGTGTGCTCAATTCCGAGAAGGCCAAACTTGGGGTTGACCATGCTAGACTCAAGGAGGAGTTTGATATACTTGACAAGGCTCACAAGGCCTTGAAGAGTGCTCATGCTAGCCTCCAAGAGTGTCATGATCAACTCCAAGTGAAGCTAACCAAGGAGAAAGCCACATTTCCTCATATGGTTTTAATTGATAATGCAAATGCTACTAACATGTGTTGTGAGCATGTGCATCTTGTGGAGGAGAATGCCAAGTTGAAGGAGCAACTTGAGAAAGGCCTTGTGTCTTGCATACAAGGTGAGAAGAACCTCAACGACCTTTTGAGCAATCAAAAGAAAGTTGTGAGCAAGGAGGGGATTGGGTATGCACCCAAGTCGAAGAATAAGAAGAAGAATGACAAGACCAAACAATCTCCTCCTCTCAAGCAAACGTTTGTGAAGGAGGGAGTGTTGGGAATCGTAGCATAATTTAAATTTTTCCTATGCTCACCAAGATGCATCTATGGAGTCTACTAGCAACGAGGGGGAAGGAGTGCATCTACATACCCTTGTAGATCGCGAGCGGAAGCGTTCCAATGAACGTGGATGACGGAGTCGTACTCGCCGTGATCCAAATCACCGATGACCGAGTGCCGAACGGACGGCACCTCCGCGTTCAACACACGTACGGTGCAGCGACGTCTCCTCCTTCTTGATCCAGCAAGGGGGAAGGAGAGGTTGATGGAGATCCAACAGCACGACGGCGTGGTGGTGGATGTAGCGGGTCTCCGGCAGGGCTTCGCCGAGCTTCTGCGAGAGAGAGAGAGGTGTTGCAGGGGAGGAGGGAGGTGCCCAAGGCTGTAGTCTCGCTGCCCTCCCTTCCCCCCACTATTTATAGGACCCCTGGGGGGGGGGCGCCAGCCCTTGGGAGATTAAATCTCCAAGGGAGGGCGGCGGCCAAGTGGGAGGGAAGGGGTGCCTTGCCCCCCAAGGCAAGGGGGAAGCTCCCCCCCTAGGGTTCCCAACCCTAGGCGCATGGGGGGAGGCCCAAGGGGGGCGCCCCAGCCCACTAAGGGCTGGTTCCCTTCCACTTTCAGCCCACGGGGCCCTCCGGGATAGGTGGCCCCACCCGGTGGACCCCCGGGACCCTTCCGGTGGTCCCGGTACAATACCGGTAACCCCCGAAACTTTCCCGGTGGCCGAAACTTGACTTCCTATATATAATTCTTCACCTCCGGACCATTCCGGAGCCTCTCGTGACGTCCGGGATCTCATCCGGGACTCCGAACAACTTTCGGGTTTCCGCATACATATATCTCTACAACCCTAGCGTCACCGGACCTTAAGTGTGTACACCCTACGGGTTCGGGAGACATGCAGACATGACCGAGATGCCTCTCCGGTCAATAACCAACAGCGGGATCTGGATACCCATGTTGGCTCCCACATGTTCCACGATGATCTCATCGGATGAACCACGGTGTCGAGGATTCAATCAATCCGTATGCAATTCCCTTTGTCAAACGGTATGTTACTTGCCCGAGATTCGATCGTCGGTATCCCAATACCTTGTTCAATCTCGTTACCGGCAAGTCTCTTTACTCGTACCGCAATGCATAATCCCGTGACTAACGCCTTAGTCACATTGAGCTCATTATGATGATGCATTACTGAGTGGGCCCAGAGATACCTCTCCGTCACACGGAGTGACAAATCCCAGTCTCGATCCGTGCCAACCCAACAGACACTTTCGGAGATACCCGTAGTGCACCTTTATAGTCACCCAGTTACGTTGTGACGTTTGGCACACCCAAAGCACTCCTACGGTATCCGGGAGTTGCACGATCTCATGGTCTAAGGAAAAGATACTTGACATTGGAAAAGCTCTAGCAAACGAAACTACACGATCTTTTATGCTATGCTTAGGATTGGGTCTTGTCCATCACATCATTCTCCTAATGATGTGATCCCGTTATCAATGACATCCAATGTCCATAGTCAGGAAACCATGACTATCTGTTGATCAACGAGCTAGTCAACTAGAGGCTTACTAGGGACAGGTTGTGGTCTATGTATTCACACATGTATTACGATTTCCGGACAATACAATTATAGCATGAATAATAGACAATTACCATGAACAAAGAAATATAATAATAACCATTTATTATTGCCTCTAGGGCATATTTCCAACAGTCTCCCACTTGCACTAGAGTCAATAATCTAGTTCACATCACCATGTGATTAACACTCACTGGTCACATCACCATGTGACCAACATCTAAAGAGTTTACTAGAGTCAACAATCTAGTTCACATCACTATGTGATTATCACTCAATGTGTTCTGGTTTGGTCATGTTATGCTTGTGAGAGAGGTTATTAGCCAACGGGTCTGAACCTTTCAGAACCGTGTGCTTTACGAATTCTATGTCATCTTGTGGATGCTACCACGCGCTATTTGGAGCCATTTCAAATAATTGCTCTACTATACGAATCCGGTTTACTACTCAGAGTCATCCGGATTAGTCTCAAAGTTCGCATCGACGTAACCCTTTACGACGAACTCCTTTCCACCTCCATAATCGAGAAAATTCCTTAATCCACTAGGTACTAAGGATAAGTTCGACCGCTGTCATGAGATCCTTTCCCGGATCACCATTGTACCCTCTTGACCAACTCATGGAAAGGCACACTACATGTGCGGTACACAGCATAGCATACTATAGAGCCTATGTCTAAAGCATAGGGGACGACCTTCGTCCTTTCTCTATCTTCCGTTGTGGTCAGGTCTTGAGTCTCACTCAATACTCACACCTTGTAACACAGCCAAGAACTCCTTCTTTGCTGATCTATTTTGAACTCTTTCAAAATCATGTCAAGGTGTGCTGTCTTTTGAAAGTATCATCAGGCGTCTTGATCTATCTCTATGGATCTTGATGCCCAATATGTAAGCAGCTTTATCCAGGTCTTCCTTTGAAAAACTCCTTTCAAACAACCCTTTATGCTTTCCAGAAATTTTACATCATTTCGGATCAACAATATGTCATTCACATATACTTATCAGAAATGTTGTAGCGCTCCCACTCACTTTATTGTAAATACAAGTTTCTAACAAACTTTGTATAAACCCAAAAACTTTGATCACCCCATCAAAGCGTATATTCTGACTCCGAGATGCTTGCTCTAATCCATGGAAGGATCGCTGGAGCTAGCATACCTTTTAGCATCCTTAGGATCGATAAAACCTTTCTGATTGTATCACATACAAACTTTCCTCATGAAAAACTGGTAAGGAAACTTGTTTTGACATCCATCTGCCAGATTTCATAAATGTAGCTAATGCTAACATGATTCCGACGGACCTAAGCATCGCTACGGATGAGAAAAAAACTCATTGTAGTCAACTCCTTGAACTTGTGAAAATACTCTTTGCCACAAGTCGAGCTTCATAGACGGTAACATTACCGTCCATGTCCGTCTTCTTAAAGATCCATTTATCTCAATGGCTTGCCAATCATCGGGCAAGTTCACCAAAGTCCATGCTTTGTTCTGATACATGGATTCTATCTCGGATTTCATGGCCTTGAGCCATTCGTCGGAATATGGGCCCACCATCGCTTCTCCATAGCTCGTAGGTTCATAGTTGTCTAGCAACATGACTTCCAAGGCAGGATCACGCATTACTCTGAAGTAGTGCGCATCCTCGTCGTCCTACGAGGTTTGGTAGTGACTTGATCCGAAGTTTCATGATCACCATCATAAGCTTCCACTTCAATTGGTGTAGGTGCCACAGGAACAACTTCCTGTGCCCTGCTACATACTAGTTGAAGCGACGGTTCAATAACCTTATCAAGTCTCCACCATCCTCCCACTCAATTCTTTCGAGAGAAACTTTTCCTCGAGAAAGGACTCGTTTCTAGAAGCAATTACTTTTGCTTCCAGATCTGAAATAGGAGGTATACCCAACTGTTTTTGGGTATTCTATGAAGATGCATTTATCCGCTTTGGGTTCGAGCTTATCAGCCTGAAACTTTTTTACATAAGCATTGCAGCCCCAAACTTTTAAGAAACGACAACTTAGGTTTCTATAAACGGTGTCGTCTCAACGGAATTGCATGGTGCCCCTTTTAAAGTGAATGCGGTTGTCTCTAATGCCTAACCCATAAATGATAGTGGTAATTTGATAAGAAACATCATGGTATGCACCATATCCAATAGGGTGCAGTTATGATGTTCGGACACACCATCACACTATGGTGTTCCAGGCGGTATTAATTGTGAAACACTTTCCACAATGTCTCAATTGTGTGCCAAACTCGTATCTCAGATACCCATCTCTATGATCATATCACAGACATTTTATCCTCTTGTCACGACGATCTTCAACTTCACTCTGAAATTACTTGAACCTTTCAATAATTCAGACTAGTGTTTCATCAAGTAAATACACTCAGCATCTACTCAAATCATCTGTGAAGTAAGAACATAACGATATCCACTGCATGCCTCAGCACTCATTGGACTGCGTACATCAAAATGTATTACTTCCAATAAGTTGCTCTCTTGTTCCATCTCACTGAAAACGAGGACTTTCAGTCATTTTGCCCATGTGGTATGATTTGCATGTCTCAAGTGATTCATAATCAAGTGAGTCCAAACGATCCATCTGTATGGAGTTTCTTCATGCATATATACCAATAGACATGGTTCGCATGTCTCAATCTTTTCAAAAACGAGTGAGTCCAAAGATCCACCTACATGGATCTTCTTCATGCGTTCTACACCAATATGACTCAAGTGGCAGTGCCACAAGTATGTGGTACTATCATTACTATCTTATATCTTTTGGCATGAACATGTGTATCACTACGATCGAGATTCATTTTAGGTGCAAGACCATTGAAGGTATTATTCAAGTAAACAGAGTAACCATTATTCTCCTTAAATGAATAACCGTTTTGCGGTAAACATAATACAATCATGTTCAACGCAAACACCAAATCTCGATGGTAGAGGGAGCATGCGATGCTTGATCACATCAACCTTGGAAACACTTCCAACACATATCCTCATCTCACCTTTAGCTAGTCTCCATTTATTCCGCAGCTTTTATTTTGAG
The DNA here is from genome assembly GCF_018294505.1 of Triticum aestivum. Lineage (NCBI taxonomy): Eukaryota > Viridiplantae > Streptophyta > Magnoliopsida > Poales > Poaceae > Triticum > Triticum aestivum. The sequence goes on from NC_057808.1 coordinate 223,630,814, forward strand.
TTACTAACACTTAGCAACCGAACCAGTATCTAATACCCTGGTGCTGCTAGGAGTATTAGTAAAGTACACATTCATATAACGTATATCCAATATACTTCTGTCGACCTTGCCTGCCTTCTCATCTACCAAGTATCTAGGGTAGTACTGCTTCAGTGACCGTTCCTCTCATTACAGAAGCACTTAGTCTCGGGTTTGGGTTCAACCTTGGGATTCTTCACTAGAGCAGCAAACGACTTGCTGTTTCATGAAGTATCCCTTTTGCCCTTGCCCTTCTTAAACTAGTGGTTTTACTAACCATCAACAATTGATGCTCCTTCTTGATTTCTACTTTCGCGGTGTCAAACATCGCGAATAGCTTAAGGATCATCATAACTATCCTTGATATGTTATAGTTCATCATGAAGCTCTACTAGCTTGGTGGCAGTGACTATGGAGAACTATCACTATCTCATCTGGGAGATTAACTCCCACTCGATTCAAGCGATTGTGGCACTCAGACAATCTGAGCACACGCTCAACGATTGAGCTTTCCTCCCTTAGTTTGCAGGCTTAAGAACTTGTCAGAGGTCTCATACCTCTTGACGTGGGCACTGGTCTGAAATCCCAATTTCAATCTTCGGAACATCTCACATGTTCTGCGACGTTTCAAAAACATCTTTGGTGCCTCAATTCTAAACCGCACTGAACTATCACGTAGTCATCAAAACGTGTATGTCAGATGTTTCGTAACATCTACAGACGACGCTGAGGTTCAGCACACCGAGCGGTGCATTAAGGACATAAGCCTTCTGTGCAGCAATGAAGACAATCCTCAGTTTACGGACCCAGTCCGCATAATTGCTACTACCAACTTTCAACTAAATTTTCTCTAGGAACATATCTTAACCAGTAGAACTAAAGCGCAAGCTATGACATAATTTGCAAATACCTTTTTGACTATGTTCATGATAATGAAGTTCATCTGATTATGAACTCCCACTCAGATAGACATCCCTCTAGTCATCTAAGTGAAACATGATCCGAGTTTAACTAGGCCGTGTCCGATCATCACGTGAGACGGACTAGTCAAGATCGGTGAACATCTCCATGTTGATCGTATCTTCTATACGACTCATGCTCGACCTTTCGGTCCTCCGTGTTCCGAGGCCATGTCTGTACATGCTAGGCTCGTCAAGTCAACCTAAGTGTATTGCGTGTGTTCCGAGGCCATGTCTGTACATGCTAGGCTCGTCAACACCCGTTGTATTCGAACGTTAGAATCTATCACACCCGATCATCACGTGGTGCTTCGAAACAACGAACCTTCGCAACGGTGCACAGTTAGGGTGAACACTTTCTTGAAATTATTATAAGGGATCATCTTACTTACTACCGTCGTTCTAAGCAAATAAGATGCAAAAACATGATAAACATCACATGCAATCAAATAGTGACATGATATGGCCAATATCATCATGCTCCTTTGATCTCCATCTTCGGGGCACCATGATCATCTTCGTCACCGGCATGACACCATGATCTCCATCATCATGATCTCCATCATTGTGTCTTCTTGAAGTCGTCACGCCAACGATTACTTCTACTTCTATGGCTAACGCGTTTAGCAACAAAGTAAAGTAATTTACATGGCGTTATTCAATGACACGCAGGTCATACAAAATAATAAAGACAACTCCTATGGCTCCTGCCGGTTGTCATACTCATCGACATGCAAGTCGTGATTCCTATTACAAGAATATGATCAATCTCATACATCACATATATCATTCATCACATCTTCTGGCCATATCACATCACATAGCACTTGCTGCAAAAACAAGTTAGACGTCCTCTAATTGTTGTTGCAAGTTTTTACGTGGTTTGTAAGTTTCTAGCAAGAACGTTTCTTACCTACGTATGACCACAACGTGATTTGCCAATTTCTATTTACCCTTCATAAGGACCCTTTTCATCGAATCCGTTCCGACTAAAGTAGGAGCGACAGACACCCGCTAGCCACCTTATGCAACTTGTGCATGTCAGTCGGTGGAACCTGTCTCACGTAAGTGTACTTGTAAGGTCGGTCCGGGCCGCTTCATCCTACAATGCCGCCGAAACAAGAAAAGACTAGTAGCGGCAAGAAGAATTGGCAAACTCAACGCCCACAACTTCTTTGTGTTCTACTCGTGCATAGTAACTACGCATAGACCTGGCTCATGATGCCACTGTTGGGAATCGTAGCATAATTTAAAATTTTCCTACGCTCCAAGATGCATCTATGGAGTCTACTAGCAACGAGGGGAAAGGAGTGCATCTACATACCCTTGTAGATCGCGAGCGGAAGCGTTCCAATGAACGTGGATGACGGAGTCGTACTCGCCGTGATCCAAATCACCGATGACCGAGTGCCGAACGGACGGCACCTCCGCGTTCAACACACGTACGGTGCAGCGACGTCTCCTCCTTCTTGATCCAGCAAGGGGGAAGGAGAGGTTGATGGAGATCCAACAGCACGACGGCGTGGTGGTGGATGTAGCGGGTCTCCGGCAGGGCTTCGCCGAGCTTCTGCGAGAGAGAGAGAGGTGTTGCAGGGAGGAGGGAGGCGCCCAAGGCTGTAGTCTCGCTGCCCTCCCTTCCCCCCACTATTTATAGGACCCCTGGGGGGGCGCCAGCCCTTGGGAGATTAGATCTCCAAGGGGGGCGGCGGCCAAGTGGGAGGGAAGGGGTGCCTTGCCCCCCAAGGCAAGGGGGAAGCTCCCCCCTAGGGTTCCCAACCCTAGGCGCATGGGGGGAGGCCGAAGGGGGGCGACCCAGCCCACTAAGGGCTGGTTCCCTTCCACTTTCAGCCCACGGGGCCCTCCGGGATAGGTGGCCCCACCCGGTGGACCCCCGGGACCCTTCCGGTGGTCCCGGTACAATACCGGTAACCCCCGAAACTTTCCCGGTGGCCGAAACTTGACTTCCTATATATAATTCTTCACCTCCGGACCATTCCGGAGCCTCTCGTGATGTCCGGGATCTCATCCGGGACTCTGAACAACTTTCGGGTTTCCGCATACATATATCTCTACAACCCTAGCGTCACCGGACCTTAAGTGTGTACACCCTACGGGTTCGGGAGACATGCAGACATGACCGAGATGCCTCTCCGGTCAATAACCAACAGCGGGATCTGGATACCCATGTTGGCTCCCACATGTTCCACGATGATCTCATCGGATGAACCATGGTGTCGAGGATTCATTCAATCCGTATGCAATTCCCTTTGTCAAACGGTATGTTACTTGCCCGAGATTCGATCGTCGGTATCCCAATACCTTGTTCAATCTCGTTACTGGCAAGTCTCTTTACTCGTACCGCAATGCATGATCCCGTGACTAACGCCTTAGTCACATTGAGCTCATTATGATGATGCATTACCGAGTGGGCCCAGAGATACCTCTCCGTCACACGGAGTGACAAATCCCAGTCTCGATCCATGCCAACCCAACAGACACTTTTGGAGATACCCGTAGTGCACCTTTATAGTCACCCAGTTACGTTGTGACGTTTGGCACACCCAAAGCACTCCTACGGTATCCGGGAGTTGCACGATCTCATGGTCTAAGGAAAAGATACTTGACATTGGAAAAGCTCTAGCAAACGAAACTACACGACCTTTTATGCTATGCTTAGGATTGGGTCTTGTCCATCACATCATTCTCCTAATGATGTGATCCCGTTATCAATGACATCCAATGTCCATAGTCAGGAAACCATGACTATCTGTTGATCAACGAGCTAGTCAACTAGAGGCTTACTAGGGACAGGTTGTGGTCTATGTATTCACACATGTATTACGATTTCCGGACAATACAATTATAGCATGAATAATAGACAATTACCATGAACAAAGAAATATAATAATAACCATTTATTATTGCCTCCAGGGCATATTTCCAACAGGGAGAGGGTACTTCTTAGGAGAAGAAGAACAATGTGAAGGGTGGTGGTGTCAAGAAGGGCAATGCCACCCCTTCCAACAAAGCCGACGACTTTAACCCTTCTTATGTGTTATGCCATGCTAGTGATGGGCATGATTATGCCAAATTTGTTGGTTCTTCTTATGAGTACATTGAATGGTCTATTTGGGTTCCTAAGACCCTTGTTACTAACATCAAAGGACCCATTACAAAATGGGTACCTAAAACCAAGCATTGATCTCTTGTAGGTGTTTGCTTCCAGTGGGGGATCATGGTTGCTCGATAGTGGAGCCACAAATCATATGACCGGAAGCAAGGACTTGGTGGTGGACGTGCACAAGATTTCATCTATGCCCACCGATGTTGAATGGGGTGATGCCTCATCTTCTAAGGTATTGGGTCTTGGCAAGGTTGTCATTTCTCATGATCTCACGGTCGAGAAAGTCATGCTTATTGAGTCCCTTGCATACAATTTACTTTTCGTTCATCAACTTGCACTCATGGGCTTTGCCACTTTCTTTGATAGATACCATGGCCCTCTTGTGGAGCAAGACTCTTAAAGTAGCCTTTGTTGGGCATGTCGAGAACGGTCGTTATGTGATGAACTTTTTGGAGTGACCCACTAAGACCGCGACATGCCTAATGGCTAAAGTTGACGTGGGATGGCTTTGGCATCGCCGTTTAGTCCATGTCAATATGAGATCTTTGCAAAGTCTTCTCAAGGTTGACCATATCCGTGGACTAACATATGTTAATTTTGCCAAAGATCGTGCTTGCAGTGCTTGTATCGAAGGAAAGCTACATGAGAAGGCTCACCCTCCCACGGCTATCATCTATTCAAAGAGGCCCTTGGAGCTCCTTAACATGGATCTTTTTGGGCCTCCATCCTTTGATAGTCTTGGGGTAGAAAGTATTGCTTGGTGATTGTGGATGATTATTCAAGATACACTTGGGTATATTTCTTCAATAGGAAGAGTGAGAACCAACAAACCGTCACCGACTTTGCAAATGAAGCTCAACGTCAACACAATGCAAAGGTTTTGACAATAAGAAGTGACAATGGCACGGAGTTCAAGAACTACACCGTGGGTGAGTTTCTTAGTGATGAGGGGATCAAACATCAATATTCCGCACCTTACACCCCTCAACAAAATGGTGTAGCAGAGAGGAAGAACCGGACTTTGATGGACGCGACAAGAACCATGATGGCGGAGTTCAAGTCTCCACACAACTTTTGGGCCGAAGCCATCAACACCGCTTGTCATGCATCCAATCGGCTCTATCTCCGCAAAGGCTTGAACAAGACTCCATATGAGATACTCACCGGCAACAAGCCCAACCTCAAGTACTTCCGGGTGTTCGGTTGTAAGTGTTTCATTCTCAAGAAAGGTGTTCGTTTGTCTAAATTTGAGGCTAGAGCTCATGAGGGCATATTTGTTGGTTATGCTACAAACTCTCATGCTTACCGTGTCCTCAACAAGTCTACGGGGCTCATTGAGGATACGTGTAACATGGAGTTTGATGAGAATAATGGCTCCCAAGTGGAGCAAAGTGGTACTTGTGATGTAGGTGATGAAATTCCTCCCCAAACCATAAGAAGAATGGGTGTTGTTCATATCCTACCCATTGAGGAACCCCTTGTGGCCGAAGGAGAAGGACAACGTTACATTCATGTGGAACCATCACCAACCCAAGACCCACACGCTTCCGAAGAACAAAGTGAAGGCCCTCAACCAAATGAACAAGATCAAGGGCAAGATCAAGGGCAAGATCAACCTCAAGATGGTGGTAATCCACCAAGTGATGCCCAAGATCAAGTTCTTTCCACCGAGCAAGTTCAAGATCAAGAGCAAGCTCAAGATCAAGAACAAGCTCAAGATGATCAAGTTATCGCTCCTCAACTCTCTCTTGAGGAGGAATTGGAGTGTCGTGTCGCCAAGATTGCGTCCAAGCTCACTACCAAAGATCATCTCATGAAGAATGTGCTTGGAAGCTTAAGAAAGGGGGTAAGCACTTGTAGAAAATTAGCAAACTATTATGAACATCACGTGTTTGTTTCTTGTGTTGAACCCCAAAAGGTCTATGAGGCGCTCGAGGATCCGGATTGGCTCAATGCCATGCATGAAGAACTCAACAACTTCGAGCACCACAAGGTGTGGAGATTGGTGCCAAGACCAAAGGAGAACCATAATGTTATTGGAACCAAATGGATACTCAAGAACAAGCAAGATGCTCACGGGATTATCGTTCACAACAAGGCTCGTTTTGGTGGCACAAGGCTACTCCCAAGTCAAGGGTATCGACTACGGTGAAACCTTTGCTCCTGTTGCTCGCCCTGAATCTATTTGTTTGTTGATTGCTTATGCTTCTCATCATAATTTCAAGTTGCAACAAATGGATGTGAAGAGTGCTTTTCTTAATGGTCCTATTAATGAGTTGGTGTATGTCAAACAACCCCCGGGGTTTGAGGATCCCGGGTTCCCCAATCATGTGTACCAACTCGATAAGGCACTCTATGGCCTAAAGCAAGCCCCACGTGCGTGGTATGAGCACCTTACCGAGTTGTTGCAAGATCGTGGGTTTGAAATTGGGAAAATCGACCCCACTCTTTTTACTAAGAAGGTCAAAGGGGAGTTGTTCGTATGCCAACTATATGTTGATGATATTATCTTTGGTTCTCCTAACAAAGCTTTCAATGAGGAGTTTACCGCACTCATGACCTCGAAGTTCAAGATGTCCATGATGGGAGAGTTGAAGTTCTTTCTTGGGTTAGAAATCGAACAAAGAAGAGAAGGAACCTTCATCAACCAAGCCAAATACACTCAAGACATGCTCAAGAGATTCAAGCTAAATGATGTCAAGCCGTCTTCTACACCAATGCCCGTCAAATGCCAACTTGACATTGATCCCAATGGTAAAGCGGTGGATCAAAAGGTATATCGTTCCATGATTGGCTCCTTGCTTTACCTTTGTGCATCTAGACCGGATATCATGTTGAGTGTGGGAATTTGTGCACGGTTTCAAGCCTCACCTAAGGAAAGCCACTATGTGGCGGTCAAGCGAATCTTTCGATGTTTGGCTCATACTCCAAACTTTGGCTTATGGTACCCTAGAGGAGAAAACTTCAACCTCGTGGGCTTTTTGGATTCGGATTGGGCGGGAGACAAAGTGGATAGGAAGTCAACTTCCGGAGGGTGCCAATTTCTTGGTTGCTCTTTGGTGAGGTGGTCTTCTAAGAAGCAAAGTTGTGTGTCTCTCTCCTCCACCGAAGCCGAGTATGTGGCCGCCGGTAGTTGTTGTGCTCAACTTCTATGGATGAGGCAAACTTTAAAGCGTTACGGTGTCATTTGTGACAAAGTGCCTCTTTGGTGTGACAATGAAAGTGCCATCAAGATCTCTCTCAACCCGGTGCAACACTTCAAGACGAAGCATATTGAGATTCGGTATCACTTCATCCCGGATCACATTAGGCGAGGGGGATTGAGCTTAACTATGTCAACACTCATGATAACCTTGCAGATATTTTCACGAAGCCTTTGGATGGAGCAAGATTCCACGAGTTAAGGCGTGAGCTAAATATCATTGATTCGAGCAATGTGGCTTGAATCTAGGCACACCCCACTGCACTCATCAGTATATCTTGTTCTAGATGTAGGCATGGACATAGGGGGAGTATTGTTCTCTCAATGAACTCTTCCTCCCCCATTATGCATAAATTGATCACGTCTTTCACATTAGCCATTTTTATGGTACTTGTGCTTCAAAGATGAGTTTTGGTCATGGGGCCAAGGTTAAAATCTTCGTGGTGCCATACCACTTGACTCAAACATAGGTGGCCTCGGCCACCGCCCTTTCTTTGAGAGTCATGTGGTTTTTGTTTCTTGTCCTCTCGCCGGTGTTTTTCTTTCCTGATTGTGCCCTGCCTTTGTGTTTGCTCTCTCGCCTCTTCGTGTGTTCTCCTTGCTTGAGCTAAGCCTGTTTTCAGTCTAGTCTTCGAGTATTTGGCTGGGTGATACTACCGTTGGGGGCGCGCAGTACTATCGCTTATTGACATCAAGCGGTACTACCTCCCGCTCGAGCGGTACTACCGCTGTGGAGTGGGACTGGGGGTTTATGTTGGGCAGGGGGAGTTTCTTTCTCCCCCATACCCATTCACTCGACCCTCTCATCTTCTTCGTGCGCCAGCGACAAACTCGCCGTGGGAGGGCGCCGGTGGGCCGCCTCCTCCGGGCTGTCCTTCACGTTTTCCTCCAGTGGGATCAATCCCCACACCTTCCTCTAGCCATGGATGCTGATATTGCCCCCGATCTCTTTCTCTTTGCTTCTAGGTTTCAAATCTAGGATTTAGGGGCAATAGGCTTTGCATTCATCAATTTTTGTCCAAATCCAGGCTTGAGTATGATGGTGAAGGCTACTAGACTGTTTGGATTGATGTTTGGTAGGTTTATTTTTGAATTTGGCATCCCGGCAGTACCGGATTTGGCCGCGGCAGTAGGGGAACCGCCGACCCCCGCCTGGAGCGGTACTACCGCTCTCCTGAAGCGATACTACTGCTTAGACGGTACTACCACTTCCAGATCACGGTACTACCACTGGATGCCAACTTCCACCATAGCCGTACCAACTATTGATCCTTGTTGCGTTTTCTGGTGGCTTATGCTCGTTCTTTCGTGTTGTTTCTCGTGTTCGTGTGTTTGGTTCCAGGTGATGGCCCTTCAGAGCGTCTTGTCCGTCGTGTCAACCCCGGGCGTTCTGTTTCAAAGCGCTATCGCACCTCTGAGGTAGCGGCTGCTTCTTCAAGTATTCCTTCTTCAAGTGTTCCTTCTTCAAATGTTCCGCCAACTCAGTCCCAGCAGCCTTCCAAGAGTACTGTGAAGAAGCCGAAGCCGAAACCCAAGTCCGTGACTGAGATGACTGCCAAGGAGTTCTAGGAGAGGCGTCGGCGCATCCCTGTGAGCAAGATCAAGAGACCAATCTTGTCAACCGTCCTTTCTGGAAACGTTTTCAGTCGGCAATCTATTTTGATGTGATCAAAGCGAAGAAGAATCTCTATGTTGATGTCCGCTCCATCGACCTTGCCTATATGGAGAAGGATCCTGCCTACTTTGGCGAAGCTCTGCGGATGTGTTCTCAGCTGAATATTCTCAGGATCATGGAGTTCAACAAGGACTTTGATGCGGACTTGGTGGCTCAGTTTTATGCCAGCGGTCCATCTTGGCACTGATGAGGAAAGATCTTTGACTTGGATGACAAATGGAAAACTTCTCTCTGTCAAATGGAAGGCATTCATGGAATTACTTGGGATTAAAGATCACGGTCTTGAGAACCCAGTTGGCTTTCGTCCTCATCGCAATGCAACTTCTACTCACAAGAAATCTCTCTGGCCTTACTGCTCTTTGAAGATCAACCCCGAGATGCAGAAGGAGACCTATGAGCTGCCTACCTTTCTGAACATCCTTCATCGCATCTTCAGGGAGACTCTTTTCCCTTGCATTGGGAACTTGGATATGGTTCACTCGTTTCTCGTGGACATGTTACTTTTCTGTCAACATGAGAAGGAAGAAAACACTTGAGAATCATTGGATATCTCTCATGTCATGTGGTCTGAGCTTGTCACCGCTATCTCCGAGCGCAAGTGCCCCATATATGCTCCTTTTCTCATGTTGCTTATTGAGAAATCTTGGGAACACACTTATCCTGGTGTCGTTCTGGAGACTGGCGAGTCGATTCCTCATGAGGTTAAGCGTCCGAGGAAGAAGGAGAACTGGGGCACTTCGGTTTCAAAGTCTGGGATTCCGTCTGGAGCTGACGAGGTGGGGGCTGAAGGAAATATGCCCTAGAGGCAATAATAAAGTTGTTATTTATATTTCCTTATATCATGATAAATGTTTATTATTCATGCTAGAATTGTATTAACCGAAAACTTGATACATGTGTGAATACATAGACAAAACAAAGTGTCCCTAGTATGCCTCTACTAGACTAGCTCGTTAATCAAAGATGGTTAAGTTTCCTGACCATAGACATGTGTTGTCATTTGATGAATGGGATCACATCATTAGAGAATGATGTGATGGACAAGACCCATCCGTTAGCTTAGCATAATGATCGTATAGTTTTATTGCTAATGCTTTCATCATGACTTATACATGTTCCTCTGACTATGAGATTATGCAACTCCCGAATACCGGAGGAACACCTTGTGTTCTATCAAACGTCACAACGTAACTGGGTAATTATAAAGATGCTCTATCGGTGTCTCCGATGGTGTTTGTTGAGTTGGCATAGATCAAGATTAGGATTTGTCACTCCGTGTATCGGAGAGGTACCTCTGGGCCCACTCGGTAATGATCATCACTATAAGCCTTGCAAGCAATGTGACTAATGAGTTAGTTACGGGATGATGCATTACGGAACGAGTAAACAGACTTGCCGGTAATTAGATTGAACTAGGTATGATGATACCGATGATCGAATCTCGGGCAAGTAACATACCAATGACAAAGGGAACAACGTATGTTGTTATGCGGTTTGACCGATAAAGATCTTCGTATGATATGTAGGAGCCAATATGAGCATCCAGGTTCCGCCATTGGTTATTGACCGGAGATGTGTCTCGGTCATGTCTACATAGTTCTCGAACCCGTAGGGTCCGCACGCTTAACGTTCAATGCCGATTTGTATTATATGAGTTATGTGATTTGGTGACCGAATGTTGTTCGGAGTCCCGGATGAGATCACAGACATGACGAGGAGTCTCGAAATGGTCGAGAGGTAAAGATTCATATATAGGACGATAGTACTCGGACACCGGAAGTGTTCTGGGGTACCGTGTACGTATCGGGTCACCGGAAGGGGTTCCGGGCACCCCCCCCCCCGGCAAAGATATGGGCCTTATTGGGCCAAGGGCGGGACAGACCAGCCCCTAGTGGGCTGGTGCACCCCATATATGCCAAATAGGAGGAGAAGGAAGGAGGGGAAGAGAGAAAGGAAAGAGGAGGATTCGGCCTGCCCTTCCCTTCTCTCCCCCTCTCTTTCCTTCCCCCTCCAACACTTTTGGAAAGGGGGGAGGCCGAATTGGACAAGGCCCCAAGTAGGATTCCTCCTACTTGGGTGCGCCCTTTCTGCTCCCCTCCCCCTCCCACCTATATATACGTGGGGAGGGGGCGCCTAGAACACACAACAAACATTGTTAGCCGTGTGCGGCGCCCCCCTCCACAGTTTACGCCTCCAGTCATATTCACGTAGTGCTTAGGCAAAGCCCTGCGCGGATTACTTCAACATCACCGTCACCACACCGTCGTGCTGACGGAACTCTCCCTCGACACTTTGCTGGATCAAGAGTTCGAGGGGGCGTCATCGAGCTGAACGTGTGCAGAACTCGGAGGTGCCGTACGTTCGGTGCTTGGATCGGTCGGATCATGAAGACGTTCGACTACATCAACCGCGTTACTAAATGCTTCTGCTTTCGGTCTACGAGGGTACGTGGACACACTCACCCCGCTCGTTGCTATGCTTCTCCTAGATAGATCTTGCGTGATCGTAGGCAATTTTTTTGAAATACTACGTTCCCTAACAGAGGCATAGGCTGATGCTGACGATGATGAGGACTATGTGCCCTCTGGAGCGGAACCCTCATGGGCAAAGAAGCTCAAGCGCAAGATGAAGAAACTTTTCTGCATGGAGTCTCATGGACAGTATATGGCTCATGTGTCTGAGAAGAAGGCCAGGAGCCGCCACAAGGAGCTCATGCGTCAGTTAGGTGCGACTGTTGCCAATGGATCTGAGGGCAAGATCACCGATGAGGAGTGGGTTCAATAGCACTGCCTGTGGACAGACTCAGACACCGAGCAGCCCCCTGCCGATGACGGAGGAGCGGACGATCACGCGGGGATGTGATGATGGAGATCGTCAGTTGTGCTATCACCTGTGGTTGTAGCAGCACTCTTTGCCCTTTTGGTGTCTCGATGCCAAAGGGGGAGAGAGTTTAGGGATTTGTGGGATTTGTCGAGTTGCGAGCGTGTCTTATTTGCCTTGTCTTTCTCCCTCGCAAACTCTTTTCTCGTCATTTGCTTTAGTTTGGTTTGTGCTCGTGAGACCAGGTACCCTATCATATGGTGTGAGACATATGCTACCCCATCCTATTATTATCTTTGTATGTCAAGTACTTTAGTAGTTTGTGAGTTCATGCTTATCTCATATGTCTACTTTGCTCACTTGCTACTCTATTGCATCCTAGCTCATATATGTCTCATCTTTGATGTAAATGTTGTCAGACTATAAAATATAGGGGGGGTGTTGATCCTAATGTGTGTACTTTGCATTCCAAAGGCACTTCTAATTAAGTGCACACATCTAGGGGGAGCCCGTCTATATTTTGTAGTCTCTGGGATTCGCCTTTTCTCATGTCATTCCTTTCGGCAAATCCCGTGTTGTCATAAATCCACCAAAAAGGGCGAGATTGTTAGGGCATGTCTCTCTCTAAGTAGTTTTGGTGATTGATGACAATGCTTTTGCGGACTAATCATGTGCGTTGAGTATTTCAGAGATTCATTCATTGGCATGAGACGATTATTTCCCCTCAGAGCTTTAAGTGAAGACGGTGTAGTCTCTTTCGTTTTGGTTTTGGTGGACTTGAGTCGTAGGAGACACCGTACTATCAAGAGGGGGTCCGCATTGGAAAGGCTAAGGTGGAATCAACACGTACACTTCACTTTTGCACCCCCAGCTCCTTTCCTCTCCTTGGAGTTTACCGTTTCGACGGAAGTGGGGATTGTGAGGTGCTAGCGGTCGTACCGCCGCCAGTACGGTAGTACCGCCTATGGTCCTCAAGCAGCAGTACCGCTGTCCAACAGCGGTAGTACCGCTCGGGTGCATCGGCGGCAGTACCGTCCTGGTTCGGCACCGCTACCGCCTCCATTCGAGGGCGTCTCCCCTAGTGTCGGGCTGTGCGACAGTAGTAGCGGTAGTAGCAGCGGTAGTACCGCTCGTGAGTAGTAGTACCGCGGCTACCACTGCTACTAGTGCCGCCCAAACCTTCTCTCTCTCTTCCGTTCTCCCTCTTTTGCCTCTGCTCTTAGTCACTGCGGTAGTACCGCTGCTACCAGCAGTAGTACCGCTCCATTAAGCAGCAGTACCACTCTGTGCGGGCTGAAGAGGGGATAACGGTTGGATAAGTTCCCCCACTATAAAAGGAGGTCTTCTTCTCAAAAGAGACCTACCTCTTCCCTCCCCAAGCTCCATTGTTGCTCAAAGCTCCATTTTCGCCCGATCTCTCTCCCTAGCCAATCAAACTTGTTGATTTTCTAGGGATTGGTTGAGAAGGCCCCGATCTACACTTCCACCAAGAGAAATTTGATTCCCCCCAGTAATCCCTTGCGGATCTTGTTACTCTTGGGTGTTTGAGCACCCTAGACGGTTGAGGTCACCGCGGAGCCATATTCCATGGTGGTGAAGCTTCGTGGTGTCGTTGGGAGCCTCCAATTAAGTTGTGGAGATAGCCCCAACCTTGTTTGTAAAGGTTCAGTCGCCGCCTCCAAGGGCACCAATAGTGGAATCACGGCATCTCGCATTGTGTGAGGGTGTGACGAGAATACGGTGGCCCTAGCGGCTTCTTGGGGAGCATTGTGCCTCCACACCGCTCCAACGGAGACGTACTTCCTTTCAAAGGGAAGGAACTTCAGTAACACGTCCTCATCTCCACCGGCTCCACTCTTGGTTATCTCTTACCTTTACTTGTGCAAGCTTATATTGTGTTGTATCCCTTGCTTGCTTCTGTGCTTGTTGTTGTTGCATCATATAGGTTGCTCATCTAGTTGCATATCTAGACAACCTATTTTGATGCTAAGTTTAATTTGGTAAAGAAAAGCTAAAAATTGTTAGTTGCCTATTCACCCCCTCTAGTCAACCATATCGATCCTTTCAAGGGTTTCGCCCGCCTGCTGATTCACGCGCCGCAGGTCACCTACTGCAGGAGCGCGGTCGCGAGTGCCCTGGAAGTTGGCGATGAAACGCTCGCGAAGCTCGTCCCAAGAGGAAATCGACCCCTCTGGGAGGTTCAAGAGCCAAGAGCGGGCGCCATCCTTGAGGGCCATGGGGAACCGGTTTGCCATAACCTTCTCATCACGGCTCGCCGCTTCGATGCTCAGCGCGTAGAGCTGGAGGAACTCCACGGGGGGTGGGGGGCGGGGGTGCCGTCGTAGCGTGGAGGTAGATCCGGCTTGAACTTGCCGGGCCAGACGACGCGGCGCAGTTCCGGGTGAAGGCGCGGTAGCCCGCCGCGCTCGAGGGCCTAGCGCGTACCGGGGGGCTCTGTCTTGATGCCCATGCGCCACAGGCTCCGGCAGCGCTGGGTCTTGGTGCTGGCGTTGAGGCACTGGGAGCGCGCGCGCATCGGCCTATGGCCGCTGCACCACCTGGCAGCTTGCTTCATCCCTCGTCGGCGCTCCGCACCGTGGCTCGCGCGGGGGCACGTCGCGCCTGGGTTCCGGGTCAGCGTCGCACCGAGGAGGTAGAGGAGGCGCGCCGTGGGCCACATCACCGGCCTGGGATGGCGGGGGAAGGAGCGAGCGGGACGGCGTAGGGGCCTCACCGACGGTGTTGACGAGCTCAGCGATGCGGCCAAACCAGTCGTCGTAGAGTTTGTTGGCAGGGCGATAACGCAGGAGCTCGCGCGCCATGAGCAGCGCAGCCTGCGCGTTTGCCGACCCACGGCGAGCATGGGAGGACGAGCCGTGGCGGGAGTAGGTGACGGAGTGGCGGTGGAGCCATCACAATGCACGGAAGGCGGCATCGATGAGTCCTGCTACTCGTGAGCCGCAGGGTCAGTGGCAGCGTTGGCCGCGGGGGAGGCAGATCGGCGAGGACCACCGTTGCCCACGGGTGTCGTCTGGGCGACACGAGCGGCCCGGCGCTCGGCACGGACACTGTGTGCGTCGGCATGCGAGCGACGGAGCGGAAGCGAAGCGGACGTGGAAGAAGGTCTTCGACACGCCCCCTACCTGGCGCGCCAAATGTCGGATTCAGGGCTCCACAGACCCACAAAGGTTCGAACTCTGGGCATGTGCGAAGATCTAAACCTCACCCTATAGCCTAGCTTTGCCGAATTCGCGTGAGCGGGGTAGAAGATGGACACATCAGTTTACCCAGGTTCGGGCCACCTTGTGGTGTAAAACCCTACTCCTGCTTTGTGGTGGATTGGCCTCACGAGGAGGTTTGAGAATGAACTAGTACAGTGGATGAGCTGCCTCGTGAGGGCTCGGGGGTGAGAGATGAGTCGACCCCTCCTATGGTGGTGGCTAATCTATATTTATAGTGGCCTTGGTCCTCTTCCCCAGAAGTGTAGGCGGGAAGGGATCCCAAAGTGGCCAATTTGAAAGGGGACAAGTAGTACATCTTATCCTGACGAAAGGTGGTCTTCGCCTGCAAAGCTTCTGGTCGTGACGCAGCGGTGGGCTCGACGATGACATCCGTCCTGCCGAACCCGTGGTCTTGGTCTCGTTGCACCGGAATGGAAACCTTTGGGGGACTCCTTGGGAACCTGCGTCTATCCTTGCTTCCTTAGCACCAAAGAGGCAACTGCCTCCTCTGCGCCTGCTGGCACCCGCCTGGCCCTGATCGTCGCGGCTTACGTCATCATAGACTTGTGAGGCTGGGTACCTGCATAGAAAACCTCTCCCTCTGGAGGCAGCCTGGGGAGGCCGCTCCCTCTGGAGGTCTTGGTGTCGTTGAGGCCAAAGCCCTCGCAAGGGTCTTGTCTTGGTAGTCTTGCAGATGGGCCGTACTGGGCCGTCGAGCGAGCCATGCTGTGGGTCGCAGGCAGGCAGGTCTGGGTACCCTGGTTCCCAGAACGCTGACAAGATTAGGGGCTACTGGCAGTGTCCCGACTAAGGGGGCTCTCATGGCGTTGGTTCCCCACCTGGTAGGCCAGGCTGAGGATTCCTTTGTCGGTTTCGTCCTGGGCCACTTTGGGCGGCCCATGGCGATGTACACAACAACTCCGCAAGGCTTGGCGTACAAGACAAGAAGACGGAGTCGTGGAGAGTTCTACCTCCTAGATGTAGCCGACCTAGTTGTGTAAACCCTAGGTCTCTCTGTATGCTATATAAGGCAACGGTAGGGATCGTCGTAGAACACACCTTACACATTAGAATCTCTTGGTACTTTGTAAGCAAAGAGCAAGACGTAGGGTATTATCTCCACCGTGAGAGCGTGAACCTAGGTAAAACCATTGTCTCTATTACCATCTCACCAACTAGTCTAGTCAGGATACCGTATCAAGAGTTCTGCAGAATTTAGCCCCACATTTGTACTTTCACTGAACTTTGATAATAGGCCAGGGTCGCTTTTGCACAAAAAAGGCTCAGCTAGAGAAATTATGCAATTTTTTGGATTTTTTTTAAACTTCAAAAATACCGTTTTGGCACTATTGAAAAATTACAATAGAAGTGCATTGGAGCACCTTATAATAGTTTTAAAACCGGAAATTGACAATGTCTCCTAGGTGCATATGCACCCATAGTCTAAATACACATTTTGAAAAGTTAAAAAATTCCGAACAAAAATCCCGCGTGTATATCCGGACATTCTATGTGTGTGCACAAAGTTTTCGGTGAAAAACGAGGGTTTTTGTGGCTTGTGTAAAAAAGACAATTTCTGATGCTTCATTACAACTATTCATTTTGCATTTCTTTATCTTTTTTACACAAGCCATAAAAAACATCGTTTTTCACCGAAACTTTATGCATGCACATAGAATGTCGGGATATACCCGCGGGATTTTTGTTCCGAATTTTTCAACTTTTCAAAATGTGTATTTAGACAATGGGTGCATATGCACCTAGGAGCCAAAACACTTTTAAAATCACATTTAATGTTTTAGAAAATTCCGAAAAGAGTCCTACATGATCATATGAATGTATATTACACATGTTTAAAGTTTGATGATCAAATAAGTAAACATGTGAGCTATACAAAAATAACAATAGCGATTTCTAAATAGTGAACAATACATGCACTATTTATCTTCCCAATATAAAGATCTTATCGCTTTTATCATCACGTGGTATACACCCATATGAGCATGTTGAATTTTTAAGATTTTTTACAACTTTAAAAATACCATTTTGGCACTATTCAAAATATAGTGCTCTCTGGAGCTCAAGTGCCGAAGTGAATTTCTGATCATGCAAACCTTTGTTTGGGAAGAATTAGGGTTATTTCTTGCGATTACCGATAAGAGGCACCATACATGAGGGAGATTATTTGTGGCACGCATGTGTGGGGGCACCGAGCCCCACGCGCGTGCCTTTCCTTTTGGTTTTTGATTTTTAATCTTTCATTTTCAACGAATAGTTCAAATTATTTTCATATTCGTGTTTTTGATGACAAAGGCTTTCAATGAGATCCATTTTGAATGCGTTTTGATGAGTTTTTAAAGTTTGTTAAGTTTGAGCTTTTGAAACTTAATACGAGCGACCAACAAAATTTCAAGTTTCACTACCTGGGACCGACAAAAAACTTAAACTTTAAGTTTCATCTCTAAAACTATATACGAGCTACCGATAAAACGTAAGTTTCAGAAGTTATGATGGGCAAAATCGTAAAAACTTACTGCAACCTCATCCGAAATCCAACGATTTTGCAGACCGCAAGGCAACCAGGTGGATACACAGAGCTGTGCAGGTGCATGCTCTTGCACGTGAGTGTTCGTGTGAATATCCACGAGAAATGAAATCTGCTGAAGTACTCGATATAACCCCAACTACTCCAATGGATATTTTTCTGAAAAGAAATGTGCCGTGCTTGGTCTAAATAGGCGCCTGCGTATGCATCCAAATTCCAAAACACAATTTGTTTGATCCGGTGACTGCCTGCGTGTGTCGTTTCGATCCTCACAAAGCATATACGCAACAGGACCACATCCAAATGACCGATCCTCACCAAGCATATACTACATTCGTTCTGGTTTATTGATTCTCTTTGTATTTTGTGTTAAACTTTCATCATAAGTTTAACAAAATATTCATGCATGTCATTAAAAGATATATCATTGGATTTGTATTTGAACATAGTTTTCAACAATATTTTTTCGGTGACACGCATTACCATTTTATTAGTTAAATCTAAGGTTAAAATTTGATAGAAAATACAAAGGATCAATAAATCAAGACGGAGGTAGTACGCAACAGGACCACATTCAAATGGACAGCTGCAACTAGGCTCTTTTCCAGACTGTTCGGCCCTCTCGTATCTAGCTTGGGACGGATATAAGGCGGTCCGGACATGCCCAGCCCGTGTTCATCACGGTGAAGCAATCCAGTCCAAAACATTTACCCACCCCGGACCAAACTCATCACCCTCGATCGCTCTGCTTACTCTTTAGCCCGTCCTCTCTTCGAGCTCTGAGTTGCCCCTGGCGGCCGCGAGTCGAGGCGCTCTGTGCAGTCGTCGGTGGACTCCCGTGGCTCCGCCCCCTCCCCGGTGCCACCGCCATCGCGCACTCTCGGGCGCCGTTAGTGCCATGTCCTATGAGCCTGCGACGGCTTTCGGAATTCGAGGCGCATCACGCAGAGTGCCCGGGATAGGACCAAATCTAGCTGGTGCGGCGCCACTCCGATCGCCCGCCTACCCGACTCCAACGACGACGAGGTCCTGTGCCGGCCGTTGCCAAGAGGACGTCTGACACCGCGCGCAAAAACGTGAAGCCATCGCTGAAGGGGATCGAAGCCTCCTAGCGTGTCGTGGCTGAGAAAGCGGCAATCACCGT
Organism: Triticum aestivum; assembly: GCF_018294505.1. NCBI lineage: Eukaryota > Viridiplantae > Streptophyta > Magnoliopsida > Poales > Poaceae > Triticum > Triticum aestivum. Next base: position 223,649,522 of record NC_057808.1, read on the forward strand.
CAAAGCCCACCGCCTCGTTGAGAAGCAGGCCAGCACTGCCAGACGTCTCGTCGGGTCCCTTGCTCCTCGCCCTCCTCCCACAGTAGCTCCTCTGACTCCGACGACATCCGAGACCATGGCCCATACACGGACTTCGCCATGTACTACTGCCGCCTCTGGAGATGACAATGGGAAGGACAAGGCAAAAGCGGTTAATCTTGTCATCTTTCATAGTTAAATCCACAGTATATGTAGTATAGTAGTATCCGTTTTTCATAGTTTGCGCTTCACTTTTTTTGTTGAGTAATCCAATGGGACACATGACATCTTTTGGTGTTGTTGCCTTACTTAGACTAGTCACAGGGGGGGATAACTTAGAGTACTAACATGCACATGTTACTAGTCTATATTACTACCTCTATAATGGGGAGCAACATATGTGCGGTGTCATGCATCACATCATTTATTAGGTTGTAGACTCATCTTGTCTTGATATGTGTGATGTTACAGTAACTAGCTATATTACCACACACCTCTCTTTCTTCATTAATTATTTGTCACATCATCGCCTAAATATGTGTGATGTTACCACTTATGTTACTCTCACTGTGGTAGTCTTAGTGACTAGCTCAAGTGCAGTTGATAGCAAAAAAGACTAGCATTGGCTCCGGGTCAAATCTATAGGGGAATGCAAATCAAATGCGAAAGAAAGGAAAACATTTCTGTTTCTTCTGCTTCAATGTCGTGATACAATCAGGATGTTTACGATACCTACCCATTAATTGCTCTAACTTGTGATAAATTGACGTCCTTTTTGATTGTCCGATGCAATGTCTGCCGAGCTGTATGTACTACTTTGTATGGATTTGGTTCTACGTGATTGATGTTGCATAAATTTGTATGAATTTGGGTTGGAAAACGAAAGGGATAGTTGCGAACAAGAACATATAAGGAGCGAGCCGGTTAAGAGATGATGGTACAAATGGCTTCAACGGCGAGTTTATGCACTTCAGTGAAAACACAAGATCTTTGATCAAGCTATGTCGACACACGCATGTGTCGTGTCCTTGCTAAAGATGGTGGATTGAAGATTGGCTTTAGGGATGAGAATCCGAAGTTAAACCTTGGGTTGGACTCGTCATCAGACGTGTGACGGTTTCTTCTTGAAGGCGTAAACTAGGAGTTGCGTATTTTTCGTTTTGATTTTGTTTTGTATCATAGAGTTAGTGACTATCTGATGGATTTATTGTCACTAGGCATGCGACCTCGGGTTTTATTTGCTTCGTTTATGGATCAATATTGTTCGGCTTCTGAATTTTACATTCTTAATAATATTGGACTCCCCAAGAAAAGCTTAGGGTTTCTTTGCCTCTCGTCGGCTCCACCGCCGATCCGCCTCGTCTCCGGTGGCCTTAAGGCCATGGCGGCGCGGTGGATCCCGGCCCTTGCCGGTGGGAGGACTCATTTTTAGGTGTTTTTTAAGTTTTGTTAGGGTTTGTGTCCTGTTCAGGAAGACGAGACGGCGGCGGCTCCCTGAAGATGGAATAAGGTCTTCCCCGCCTAGCCCCCGTTCCGGTGGTGTGCCTAGCATCGTTGGTGGGCGTGTGGAGGTGTGTCTCCGGCGGATCTATCCTTGGTGGATTTGCTCGGATTTGGTCGTAGTTCGTCTACGTTTGTGTTTCTTCAGGTTAGACCCTTCCGATCTATGTTACTCTTCATCGGCGGCGGTTGCTGTTCTGCTGCGCTAGTCCAATAGGGCCTTAGCACGACGACTTTCCGACTGTCTACTACAACAAGTTTTGCCCGACTCCGGCGAGGGAGGGGCGATGACGGCAGCGCGCCTTCGGCTCGCTTCAGTGCTTGTAGTCGTTGCTAGGTGGTCCACGGACCTGGATGTAATTTTAATTATTTCTGGTGTCCGTTGTATTGCCATGATTGAAAATGAATAGATTGGAAGTTTTCTCACAAAATAATAATAATATATGACTCTAGATAGAGGCCGGGGTTATCTCCTTTTCAAAATCAAAAAAAGAAAAAGGAGCGAGCCTATTCTGCGGATGCAAGGACGCATCCATCCATCCGTGGACAAAAAGAGAGGGCCAAATTAGGCGAGTGTGGTTGTCGCTCGAAATTGCATAGGAGCACACAACGACGACGCTAACTGGAATCCTGCACATCCAGTCACATCGGGATCCTCACCCACTATAATAGATGCATTGTATTCACTGCTTTATCACATCGTATTCTCTTTCCACTGTGCAGTAAATTAGAGCTAAAGTCCACACGGTTCTACCCCTGTCTCACAAAGTTCTTGTGGTGGAGCCGCCCTCACCTAACAACTCCCAAACCACCTGGTTGAATTTAATGCACATGCTCTCTCTCTTCCTCAATGTTGTCACGGTAACGGTCATCTTCCTCCTTCCTCATGCTCATAAAAACGGCCATCTTCTTCACCACATCATATCTCCCCCCAGTTGTTTCATTCTCAGCTCCAATCTTCTTCCTCTATGCTCGATCCCATTGTTAGATGGTTCTAATTGCCACTGTCACTATGCTGCTCGTATGCTGCAAGGTTGCCTGAATCCGTTGTCTTCTCACAATCTTACCTTATGTGATGCTCGTCTCTAATGTGTACATGTTATAACAACTAGTCCTGGAAACTAGGGACGAGGATTTGGAGCTCTCGGGTGCTCCGCACCTCCATACAAACATTTTGTTTAAAAAAATACCAAGATTTTTTTTTTTTGGAATTTTGGAATATCAAATATGGGTTCCCGATCCACCCCCGTGTGAAATTTCATGAAAAATACCAAAAAACATATCCGTGGTGAATGAAATACTGTCCGAACAAAAATCCATCTAAATAGTATTTTTCTATACATAGGAATTTTTTTGTCTTTTTTGCCACGGATACGTTTCCTTGTATTTTTTCACGAAATTTCACACGGGAGTAGATCGGGGACCCAGGTTTGGTATCCCCAAAATTCAGCTTTTTTTTTGAATTTTTGGTATTTTTTATGATTACTTTCCGTATAGGGGTGTGGAGCACCCAAGAGCTTTTTTCTTTTTGCGAAGAGAAGCACCCAAGAGCTCTTGTGTATTTTCCTGGAAACTAGATGTTTTTATATATAATTGATATGTCTGTATGATGAAATAAATGAACTGGGGATCATCCTCTGGGCGCATGCGCCGGACTAGTTTTTGCAGGTACTATGTAATATTTTCTTCTTATAAGCACCGGATGTGGTTGCTACGTGCTTCTTAACTTGTACCGCTTACCATTAGTGTTAATCTCAATCGTGTTCAAGCGAATCTTTTGTCGACTCGAATTCTTCTTTACCTATATCCATTTTTATCACGATCTGTAGACTCGATAGTGTATCCTGGATCTTCATGTTTTTCTTACTCCTGACAGTGAACTTTCACATCTTTTTCATTCCTAACACAGCTAGTTTCTGACGGTAACAAACATTCTCCCACGAACATCTTTTACCTACATATACTGTTTTACAATCAAGGCGACGTGCATAAGTCTTCCACTCAGTCAATGTAGATCAATGTTTGCGGATTTCAGCTGCCGAATTTACTATATGTTGTCCCACCTACATTTTTTTTGATAAAGTGTCCCACCTGCATCACAGGTATGTACACTGTTTAGTTCTAGGCGTCGTAACAATCATTTCGTCAAAAGTGGCACGCATCCCTTCCCAAGCGGGCAGAGGATCGGCCGTGATTCCGGAGGGCTGCGTCGCCAGTGCTCCTAGTCCACCTTCGGTTGTCGCTGCTCTAAACCCCAACTGAAAAAATCCACCCCTTTTCTCTTCCTCCCACGTCTGGCGCCTCTCTCTCCACCACCGTATCCTCTTCTCCCCCCTCCTGCCATCGCGTTGCAAACCCTCGCAATCATGTGAACATCTCGCGATCCTCATGTACGCAGTTCCATGTGGCGCAATGCCCCTGCGCTAAACTTTTATGTTGTTTTTGTTGTTGCCAATTAAGGGACGGGAGCGGTACCAGCGATGGCGGGGACGGCGGCGGGTCGCTCCGGCCGATGGACGCGGAGCAGCTACGGGAGTGCGGGCACCGGATGGTGGATTTCATCGCCGATTACTACAAATCCATGGAGACATTTCCCGTCCTCAGCCAAGTCCAGGCACGACCACTCTTACTCTCGGCTAATCCTGCAGTACAACTTGCTCACGTGCTGCTTCCTCACCCTTATCGCCTATATTATGACTTGGCCTATTGATTGATCCATCTACTAGCTTTAATCCGTGTGTTCTGTAAATAACTCTCTAGTATGGAGTATATAACCCCGCTACTAATAATGATATAAGATGCAATACTGAACAATCAGAGCCTTCAGTGTTGGCATACTTAGCTGCCACTCAGGAATCCTGTTACCATCTGTTGCCTGATTTGCAGCGGGAAAACCATACAGACCAGATCGAACAGAGAGGTAGAACTATGAAGACTATATCTCAGATGTGTATGGAGGCTACGAGTCACCGTAACAAATATTAAAAGTGATGCTGCCGGGAGTATGAGGAAGTTGGGGTGGAGGACTGACTACCGAGGATCACAAAGACAGTAAGTAATGGGGACTGCGGTTCAGAAGGTGCCGTGCATCGGCGAATACAGTGAATGGAAATTCAGAACTGTCAAAATTTACATACAATAGATGGTGTGGCTAACAGAGGAGAAAGTGCAGATGGTGGGGGGTAATGTGGTACTACTGATTGTGCCACTGAGGGAATGCAGTCGCGGGTATGGCTAAGTTTTAATCGCACACACGTACAGATATAACAAATATAAGTCCCATGGGCCATGGCTATAGCACATTAGGTGATTCTCAGATAATTGATACTGAAGACTCGACATATTTTTTTACTCACCCAGAATCGGACTTTCATGCCTTTTCTAGTTCAACTAATGACATTTTAACGGTTAGAAAACTCTGGGTCCTTCATGTTGTGAAGTGGTGACGTTGCGATTAAAAAATTAAGAAAACAGTCAAATTTACTACTCTTTATCTAGAGAAGATGGATTGTGTGAAGGAGTATCGTTGGCACTGACTAAGATTTGTGCATCCATTTCATTGCAGCCAGGATATCTGAAGGAACTTCTTCCAGATTCAGCTCCTAACCGACCTGATACTTTGGATGCCCTTTTTGACGGTGATCTTCTTTCCAGTCTACTTTGAAGTGATATCAGAATTTAGGTTATCAATTGCATTCCATGTGTTTGCTAAAAGAAACCTTCATTTATTCAGCAAATTGTTCTGATGCCCAGATATTCGTGAGAAGATAATACCTGGAGTAACTCATTGGCAAAGTCCAAGTTATTTTGCGTACTATCCCTCAAATAGCAGCACTGCTGGATTCCTGGGGGAGATGCTTAGTGCTGCCTTTAACATCGTTGGCTTCAGCTGGATAACCTCTCCTGCTGCAACTGAGCTAGAGGTTATAGTCTTAGACTGGTTTGCAAAAATGCTTAAGCTTCCAAGCCAATTTCTGTCAGATGGTAAGAATGCAACCATATATTGTGGTTTGATACATAAATTATTTGTTGATCTCAACATTATTTTTTGCAATTTGGTTCTTCTATAATATGTATCACCTCATAATTAACTGGCATGTCTAGGTAAAAAATGAATGAGAATGTTTGATTGACAAATACTGCATGAAAACTTTGCATACTTGGTTATTCGGTATTTATTTATCGTGCGTTGCCATTCTGTATTTATTCAACTACTCTTTATTGTTTCCTTCTTCCTTAACATATTGAGTGTCTGTCCCTAAAAAAAACATATTGAGTGTCTGGTCTAGTTTTAAGGGTTCGAGTCCTGGAAACAGCCTCTTGCAGAAATGTAGGGAAAGGCTGCGTGCTATAGACCCAAAGTGGTCGGACCCTTCCCCGGACCCTGCGCAAGTGGGACCTACGTGCACTGGGCTGCCCTTTTTTTTTGTCTGGTCTAGTTTTGCATAGAATCCTTAACTACTTGTTCAAGCTACTCCATCAAAACATGTGGTCGTTTCTTTCTTTTCCGCGGGCGCCATTACATGACACTGGCTACAATTTTCAAATCAGATAGTGAAATAATCGGGTAACTCAGTATGAAAAATCTTTAGTCCCAAACAAGTTGGGGTAGGCTAGAGCTGAATAAGATCTCGTAGCTAACTCATGGTTTTGGCACATGGATAGCTAACTTCCATGCACCCCCTATCCATGGCTAGTTCTTTGGTGATACTCCAGTCCTTCCGATCTCTTTTTACGGACTCCTCCCATGTCATGTTCGGTCTACCCTGACCTCTCTTGACATTATCATCACGCTTTAGCCGTCCGCTATGCACTGGAGCTTCTGAAGGCCTACGCTGAATATGCCCAAACCATCTCAGACGATGTTGGACAAGCTTTTCTTCAATCGGTGCTACCCCAACTCTATCCTATATATCATCATTCCGGATCCTGTCCTTCCTTGTGTGACCACACATCCATCTCAACATGTGCATCTCCGCTACACCTAACTGTTTAACATGCGGCAGGACCGAGCTCGTCTCGCGCACGGTGCAGCAGGACTGACCTCGTCCCCCTCACAGTGTTGCAGGACCGAGCTCGTCTCGCGCTCGGGGCTGCAGGACGGGCCGATGGATGCTAGTTCTGGCCGGCCTATTGGGTCTCGACGCTGGGGGTCGCCCAGGGGTGCGAAAGGTGGAACCTTTCCGCTCGTCTCTTTGGTTGGGGTAGCGGCGGGTCTCGGGTGAGGCGGTGTCAAGGTCTTGGATGCTGGGGCGGCGGCCCTGGTGGTGGTAGCGCAGTGCTCTTGGCAGAACCCGTGGCTTGGTGCTGCCCGGTGGCCATGGCCGTCTGGGCGGCGTGGCAGCCGGGGTGTGGCGTTGGGTGGCGGTGAGTGTTGGCTAGGGTGAAAACCTGTTCTTTCTTCGGACGGACCGGCGGCGGCGAAGCTCGTTCCCTTCTTGAAGGCGTCGTCGCGGCTCTCATTGCCCGTCATGCGGCTCCAGGGGAAACTCTGATCCTCGGATCGGACGGTGACGGCGCTCTGGTGTCGTTCCCTTCCTGAAGGCGCCGCCTTGGAGCCCATGGTTCGTCATATGTGGCTTCATCTCTTCGCGGCGGTAGTGCTAGGGGTGATGTTGCTGCGCTCAGCGCCTATGTATCCTGCCCTCGGTGTGTGCGTGTGTTGTGGTGGCGTGTGTTTGTACCGGGTGATTGTTGATCGGTGCTTTATATATAAAGCGGGGCGAAAGCCTTTTTGGTAAAAAAAAGAAAAAACATGTCGCCTTTTAGTCGGCCAACAATCAGCGCCATACAACATTGCAAGTCGAATCGCCGTCCTATAGAACCTGCCTTTTAGCTTTTGTGGCACTCTCTTGTCAGAGAGAACGCCATAAGCTTGGCGCCACTTCATCCATCCGGTTTCGATTCGATGGTTCATATCTTCATCAATATCCCCATCCTTCTGCAGCATTGACCCCAAATATCGAAAGGTGTCCTTCTGAGGTACCACCTGCCCATCTAGATTAACCTCCTCCTCCTCGTGCCTAGTAGCGCTGAAACCGCCAACATGGGATGCAATGCACATATATTTTAGCTTTCTACATGGTACTCAAATCTGGTAAATGGTAGCTGTAAGGGCATATTTATCCCTAAGATGTTTTGGTGATTGATGACAATGCTTTTGCGGACTAATCGTGTGCGTTGAGTGTTTTTCAGAGATTCATCCTTTTGGCACGAGACGATTCCCTCCCCTCGGAGCTTGAAGCGAAGACGGTGTAGTCCTTTCGGATTAGTTTGGTGGACTAGTTTCATAGGGATCACTGTACTATCAAGAGGGGGTCCGTTTTGGAAAGGCTAGGGCGGAATCATCACGTACACTTCCTTTGCCCCTCCCTCCGAGCCTTTCCGTTTCGATGATGGGCTTGTTTCTCTTCTCATTGTGCCCTCTCTGGTCCCAGCGGTAGTACCGCGGGCCAGAGCGGTAGTACCGCTTGGGTGCTACAAGCGGTAGTACCGCTAGTAGCCCCCATGTGTGTACTAACTCTGGTCCCAGCGGTGGTACCGCGGGACGGAGCGGTAGTACCGCTTGGGTGCCACAAGCGGTAGTACCGCTCTGGGTGCGGTAGTACCACTCCAGAGCAGTAGTACCGCTAGTAGCCCCAAGCCGTAGTACCGCGGTGGTCTCGTGCTAGTACCGCCTCGATTCGAGGGCTCCTTTTTCGTGTCGGGTTTTACGGTACTGGCGGCGGCTGTGGGGGGCCGTAGTACCGCTCCTGTGCGGTAGTACCGCCCTCCCACCGCGGTAGTACCGCTGTGGGCCAAGCGGTAGTACCGCGATGTGGAGCGGTAGTACCGCTTATAGTGGCAAGCGGTAGTACCGCTGGCACAGCGGTAGTACCGCTCTCTTCGGGGCAGAAGTGGGGTAACGGTTGGTTTGTTCCCCCCACTATATAAAGGGGTCTTCTTCCCCAAAGTTGACTCACCTCTTCCCCCAAAAAGCTCCATTGTTGCTCCAAGCTCCATTTTCACCCGATCTCTCTCCCTAGCCAATCAAACTTGTTGATTTGCTCGGGATTGGTTGAGAAGGCCACGATCTACACTTCCACCAAGAGAAATTTGATTCCCCCCACTTATCCCTAGCGGATCTTGTTACTCTTGGGTGTTTGAGCACCCTAGACGGTTGAGGTCACCGCGGAGCCATAGTCCATTGTGGTGAAGCTTTGTGGTGTCGTTGGGAGCCTCCAATTAAGTTGTGGAGATTGCCCCAACCTTGTTTGTAAAGGTCCGGTCGCCGCCTTCAAGGGCACCAATAGTGGAATCACGGCATCTCGCATTGTGTGAGGGCGTGGGAGAATACGGTGGCCCTAGTGGCTTCTTGGGGAGCATTGTGCCTCCACACCGCTCCAACGGAGACGTACTTCCCTTCAAAAGGAAGGAACTTCGGTAACACATCCTCGTCTTCACCGGCTCCACTCTTGGTTATCTCATTCCTTTACTTTCGCAAGTTTACTCGAGTTATATATCTTACTTGCTCGTGCTTGTTGTCATTGCATCATATAGGTTGTTCACATAGTTGCATATCTAGACAACCTATTTTGATGCAAAGTTTAATTTGGTAAATAAAAGCTAAAAATTGTTAGTTGCCTATTCACCCCCCCTCTAGTCAACTATATCGATCCTTTCAGTAGCGACGAAAAAAAATTCATCAAAACGCGCCAACATGGGATCTTATTTTGAAGCCCTCGTTGAGAAGAACTCGCCGGTGAAAATGGATTAACGGTTTTAAATCATGTTACAAAAATGGAATTTAGCAATTAATGCGATGATGTAAGCATGAGGTGAGAGATTCCTTCATGCATGCATGTGCTCTCTCTCCTTGCATAGATTTCTCGGTAGACATCGGCAACTCTGTAAGACTAACTGGGGGATGTGGTCCAGTTAGAGTTACAGCTGCCACTTGATTATCCTCCTACGTGGATTGGAATCGAAATATTTTGATGTGATCCTAGAATCATGTGATTCAGACCGTGATTTGGACTATCCTTGATCTGAGATATCTACTTTATAGATGCTGCTTTAGCAGAATGTTTACTCCCTCCATAAAGAAATATAAGAGTGTTTAGATCACTAAGGTAGTAATCTAAACGTTCTTATATTTCTTTACAGAGGGAGTGCTTCGCTGCTATCTTTTGATATAGTACATGTATATGTTTTTCCTTGGTGTAAAAATTGCGGACTTGTGTTCCTAGCTAAAGTCATGCTTCTGAGTTTCTCTATGGCATCCCTCTTTGCAGCGCCTGGTGGAGGAGTAATCCAGGGTACTGCCAGTGAAGCAGTTCTTGTTGTACTATTGGCTGCACGAGATAGAACTTTAAAGAAGCATGGGAAAAAATCCCTTGAAAAATTAGTAGTTTATGCATCTGATCAGACACATTCTGCTCTGCAAAAGGCATGCCAGGTATCCAGATATAATCCAACCAAAGTCCCACTAGAATGTTTTCCAGTTATTTCTTATGAATAAATTACCTGTCTTTTCTGTTCTTCAGGTTTGAAGTTATTTCAAAGAATTACAATTAGGTAGTTAGATAAATATGCATTATGTTCATGTACTTTTTATTTTATTTTCTGTTGACCTGAGGTAACATTCTTTTGTTGAAGGTTGCAGGAATTTTCCCAGAGAACTTCAGAGTTGTCAAAGCTGACTGTAGTAAGAACTATGCTGTTGCACCTGAAGCAGTGTCAGAGGCCATTTCCGTTGACTTGTCATCTGGTTTGATACCATTCTTCATCTGTGCAACAGTAAGCAATAAGCCATGCTTTCTTCGTATGCAAACTTCTTTGAATTAGATAATGGAAAATTTGTATGTGAATTTTGACATTGATATTGCTAGAGATATATGCATTGTTGTTTCCCATTTGTATTAGGATACCTACGTATCTCCTCTCTAGTACATGTATATATACTGGCCTTGAGCGCATGGAACAGATCAAGTTGCTTACATCTCAACATGAGACTACTTTAATGAACTACTTAAGTTAATATATACTCCCTCACGAGTCAAAAAATATATATACTCCCTCCGTTCACAAATATAAGATGTTTTGTATATTTTCAATATGGACTATATACAAACTGAAATGAGTGAACAAACACACTAAAACATGTCTATATACATCTGATTCAGAAAAAAGCTAGAACATCTTATATTTACGAACGAAGGGAGTAGTTACTAAAAATTTGAAATCCTGATATTAGACCAGCGTCTGTTTATCCTATTGGTCATGTAAGTAATGTTGAATAATGTAGTTCGCGATGCAAGTTTCTGACAATGGGAAAATATTACATGGAAAGGTTCCTCAAGTTGTAAATTCCATGATAATAAGCAGTAGTACAGGTTTCAATTCAACCTCAAATAACTTGTAGTTCTACGAGAGTGATTCAATCTCATCTACAAGATAAAAAAGACAAAATGCACTACTGGTATCCATTGCATGGTCACTAAGCAGTTGTCTTTTTTGTGTCTCATAAATGAGATTGAATTTGATCCTTACATTTTGCACTGGATATAGGACATCCCTTTTCTATAACTACTGATTATTTATGAAGTTTTTGTAACTTCTATACCATATTGTCCCAGGATTGCAACCAGGATACCCTGATCATATAAGCCATTGTAACAGATATGAACATTAGTGTTTGCGGTTGGATAAGTGAGCAACTACATTCACAGGAGGGCCAAAGGCCAATACATATACATGTGTAGGGTAAAGTGCAAGAGACCCCTTATACAATGGGGATAAACCGAAAAGGGCTATACACATCTAACACCCCCCCTCAAACTCATGGTGGATCGACAACACTGAGTTTGGAGAGAAGAAAACTATGCTGCGCTCGAGTCTGAGCCTTCGTGAAGAAGTCCGCCAACTATAACTCAGAGGGCACATAGTGAAGAGCGAGAGTCTGATCTTGCACAGCAGCACGCACAAAGTGGGCATCCACACCGATGTGCTTGGTGAGCTCATGCTTCACCGGGTCACGTGCAATACTGATAGCACCAGTACTGTCTGACATTAAGGGAGTCGAGGTAGTAGCAGACACACCAAAATCCTCAAGTAGCCACCGTAACCAGATCACCTCAGTCGTCAGCATAGACATGGCTCGCAACTCAGCCTCTATACTCGAGCGAGAAACTGCAGTCTGTTTCTTTGTCTTCCAGGCAATAAGAGAGCCACCAAGAAAGACACAATAAGCAGACAGCGAGCGTCGATCAGAGGGATCACTAGCCCAGGTAGCATCAGAGTAGGCCTGGAGCTCAAGAGAGCTGGAGCGGGGAAAGAAAAGGCGCTGAGAGATCGTGCCACGAAGATATCGTAGAACACGGAGGAGATGACTATAGTGGACAGAGGTGGGGGCTGAAACGAACTGACTCAGAATGTGGACAGGATAGGAGATGTCAGGACGCGTAACAGCAAGATAGACAAGACTGCCAACAAGGTGACGATAGCGAGTGGGATTAGGGAGAGGGTCACCATCAGAGGCACGAAGCTGAACGTTGAGCTCCATGGGAGTCACAACTGTGCGCTCATCACCGAGAGCAGCGCGAGCAAGAAGATCCTGAATATATTTTTCTTGGGAGATGTAGAAGCCATCAGAGGTCGAGGAGATCTCAATCCCAAGAAAATAGCGAAGTGGACCAAGATCAGTCATGAGAAACTGGTCGCGAAGGCGAGCCTTAACAAAGGCAATGTAATCAGAGTCGTCACCAGTGATGATCATGTCATCAACATAGAGAAGAAGAGTCCGACCACGAGGAGACGTGTGAACAAACAATGCGGGATCATGATCACTGGGCACGAAACCAGCGGCAGTCACCACAGAGGCGAAGCGCTCAAACCAGGCGCGAGGAACCTGTTTGAGACCATATAGGGAGCGGCGAAGTCTACAGACCATACCATCAGGAGCATAGTACCCCGGTGGTGGCTGCATATAAACCTCCTCACGCAACTCGCCATTGAGAAAAGCGTTCTGAACATCAAGTTGAGAGATAGACCACTGACAAACAGAAGCCACATCAAGAAGAGTGCGGACAGTGGTCATGTGGGCGACAGGAGCGAATGTCTCATCATAATCGCGCCCCTGCTCCTGCTGAAATCCACGGGCCACAAGACGAGCTTTGTAGCGCTCAAGAGAACCATCGGAGCGAATCTTAATCTTGTAGACCCACTTGCAGGTGATGGGACGGACACTGGAAGGAAGGGGAACCAGATCCCATGTGCCAGAGCGCTCAAGAGCAGCAAGCTCTTCGGCCATCGCAAGCTGCATTCAGGCTGAGTCATGGCAGTCCGATAGGAAGTGGGCTCAGCAATAACAGAGAGACCGTACCGATCAGGGGAGTAGCGATCAGGCAGGGGGCGAGGCCGAGCACGGAGGTTGTGAACCAGGGGAGGCGTGAGAGGAGGTGCACCAGAGGTGGAAGGCTCGTCAGAGGAGACATCCTCAGTACGAGATCGACGAGTATAGTGGAGAGGAAACGGTGAGGGAGGGCGACGGACTGGAGAGGATGGTGGACAGGTGGAGGAGGAGGATGGAGAAGACGGGGTCGGTGGTGAATGAGAAGGAATGAGAGGTGCCGGAGGAAGAGGTGACACATGAGGCACATAGCAGGGTGTATCGGGAAGGAGAAGGAAAGAAAGGTCGTCCACAGAGAAACTCGAGGAAGAAGAACGTGGGTAGTAAGAACGAGACTCATCAAAAGTCACATCACGCGAGATGCGCAAGCGACGACCCACAGGATCCCAACATCGATAGCCCTTGTGCTCATCACTGTAGCCAAGGAAAACACACTCAACCGACTGAGCAGTCAGTTTGGTGCGTTCTCGGGGGGCAAGAAGAACATAGCACACGCATCCAAACGTACGAAGAGTTGAGTAGTCAGGAGGGCGACCAGTGAGACACTCCATAGGAATACCACCCTGCAGAGCAGTCGATGGCTGAATGTTGATGAGATAGGTGGATGCGGAAACAGCCTCAGCCCAAAAATGGGGTGGAAGGGAAGCAACAATCATCAGCGCACGAGCCGTCTCAAGCAAATGACGATGCTTTCGCTCGGCAACGCCATTCTGAGCATGAGCACCAGGACATGAGAACTGGGCAAGAGTACCCTGTTCTGCGAGAAAACCACGCAACAACTGAGAGATATACTCTCCAGCGGAGTCAGCACAAAAAGTACGAATGGGCGTGGCAAACTGGATGTGAACCATGGCAGCAAATCGTTTGTATATAGGGAGAACCTCGCTACGAGATTTCATGAAGTAGAGCCAAGTGTAGCGAGAGAAATCATCAATAAACAAAACATAGTAGCGATGACCACCTTTCGAGTCAAAGGGAGCAGGACCCCAGACATCAGAATGAACTAAGTCAAAAGGACGCTGAGATACAGACTCACTAGTAGGATAAGGTAACTGAGTCTGTTTGCCAAGTCTGCAACCATTACAATGTAAGGAGACATCTCCAGATACAGACCCTAAGAGGCCCTGACGAACTAAAGAAGACAAGCGAGAGCCACAGATGTGACCAAGGCGATGATGCTACTGCTGGAAGGACGCAGACGAAGAGGCAGCAAGAGCATGAGAGCTGGCAGAAGTGGTGGCAGCGGAAGGAACACAAAGCCAGTCAACCTCCCAAAGGCCCTCTGACTCACGGCGCCGGGGGCCAGCACCAACCAAAGCCTTGGTGCGACGATCCTGAATGGAGCAAGAGTCGATATCAAGAATGACACGACAACCAGAATCAGTAAGTTGGACAGCGGAAAAAAGATTCATGGTAAGGCGAGGAACATGTGAAACACTCGGAACAGAAAAAGATGGAGTGGAAAGAATACCACGACTAGCAACAGGAAGAGATGTGCCATCGGCAGTAAGAACATTAACAGGCGAATCAAGAGGTCGGAGAGAAGACAACGCGGAAGAATCAGAAGACATATGAAAGGAGGCTCCAGAATCCAGAACCCACGAAGATGTACCTGACTGTGTAGATGCCTGCGGTGGTGGAGAAGTGGATGCCATCACAGCAGCAGCTGAACCAGTCGACGAAGAGCCTGAGGAAGCCAAGAGACGTTTGAGCCTCAGAATGTCCAGGTCAGTGAGTGACGGGGTCGAGGAAGATCCAGGAGTCCCGCTGGAAGAGGAGCGCCGCTGGTCTCGCTTCTTCTCACGGCAATCAGACTCTGGGTGACCTGGCCGAGAGCAGTAGCCACAGAAGGTGTCACGGCGCGACCGGCTCCTCTCAGTATAAGCAGGGCGACCCACCCCCCCTGAAGGTGTGGGGAGAAGCGGTGGAGCGGTGAGCCGAGCAGACGACACATGAGCCCGAGCAGCCAACACAGACGGGACCACCAGCAAACCAGCAGAGCGAAGGCGGGTCTCCTCAGCACGAAGCTCGGCAAGCACCTTCGAGATAGGAACACGACCACGAGCAAGCAAGTGAGCACGTCTGGGCTCAAACTCAGAGCGGAGACGAGATAAGAACTCATGGACCCGCTGAAACTCCAGATTAGACCGAGTAGTCTGACAGCAACGACAGGTGCCACAAACAACTGTCCGAAGAGAGTCAAGCTGGCGCCAGATGGCAGAGCACTGCGAATAGAACTCATCAACAGAGGAGTCACCTTGCTGGAGTGCGTGCTCTTGACGCACCACAGATAGGTAGAGAGCATCGCCAGAGGGCTGATAGCACTGACAAAGATAAGACCACATCACTGCAACTGTGCCAAGTCCCATGAATTCTGAGGCAAACTGAGGGAGGACACTCGCAGTGAGAACAGCAGCAGCACGAGCATCGTCATTGCACCACTGAGTGTAAGCAGAGAGATCATCACGGTATACCGAAAGAGCATCGGAATAAGCAGATACCTGCTGATCATAAGCATCAACTGCAGCATCATCAAGGGCCTTGGCTGCATCCCGGTCAGCCTGAGAAGCCTCAGCAGCAAGTACTGGCGGCACCGGTGGGATTGGGGCCACGGGCGCAACAGGGCATGGCGGACAGGGGGCCTCGCCAGAAAGAACACCCCACAGAAGAAGGCCACGCATATGGATGCGCATGAACCCCACAAACTCAGCGTAGTTGGTGCCATCGAAGATCACTGAGCACCGCGGAACAGTAACATAGCCGGAAGAAGACATGAGGAAACTCTGCTTTTCTCTTCTCTTTTTTTTTGGGTCAACTCTCCCCGATCTGGATCGGGGCTGAGAGCCTCACGCTAGCCCGATGCAGCCCCGAATCGGGAGGAAGGGGGAGCCCAGGAGGAGGGCCGGCCCTGGGCTGCACCTGCGGCAGCGGATGGAGCAGCGGTGGCCAGCCGACGCGGAGCAAGACGAGGGCGCAACCGGGGCGCGCGGCGCTCGGGTGGAGAGGGCGCGGCCTGGGCGCGCGCGGGAGGAGCCGCGGCAGCCAGAGGCGTGGCCGGGGCGCGGTCGGGCAGGGAGGGCGCGGCCTGGTCGCGGCTGGGGCGCGGCCTGGCGGGGAGGGCGTGGCCTGGGGCGCGGCGCGGACTGAGCACGCGGGCTTGGGCAGAGCAGCAGCAGGAGGGCTGCCGGGCGCGGAGAAGGTGGCCGGCGACGGGGAAGGAGGTGGCCTGCGACAAGGAAGCTAGGCACGGAGCTGCAGCGTGCGGGAGAGGAAGAGGAACCTGGCAACTGATACCATGTTGGATAAGTGAGCAACTACATTCACAGGAGGGCCAAAGGCCAATACATATACATGTGTAGGGTAAAGTGCAAGAGACCCCTTATACAATGGGGATAAACCGAAAAGGGCTATACACATCTAACATTTGCAATATACGAACTGCTCCCACACAGAATCAGGTTTGCAGTTATTTCCACCCGAAAGATATTGCCTTAAAGGCTTAAAACCATACAATGGCAAATCTAAGCTGACAATAAAATAAAATCTGAACTCTTCATTCCCAGTCGGATACTCTTAAGGCCTTGTTCGGTTGACAGGGAATTGGAGGGGGTTGGTAGGGATTGAGGGGGATTAAATCCTCTACAAGTCAAAATCCCCTTAAATCCTCTCCAATCCCTTTGACAAGGGGTGTAACTGAACAAAGGCCTAAAGGCAGTGGTGCCAGTTTGTTTACATTAGATAATTCCAACACCACTTACTGGTGTGGTATGTGTCCAGTGTATTTGTTAGCTGTGTAGTTTCCCCTTTACATAGGCTTCTATTTGCATATGTAGTAGTTACTTTAACGATGACCTAACAACAACAACAACAACAAAGCCTTTAGTCCCAAACAAGTTGGGGTAGGCTAGAGGTGAAACCCATAAGATCTCGCGACCAACTAAAGGCAGTGGTGGCAGTTTGTTTACATTAGATAATTCCAACACCACCTACTGGTGTGGTATGTGTCCAGTGTATTTGTTAGCTGTGTAGTTTCCCCTTTACATAGGCTTCTATTTGCACATGTACTGGTTACTTTAACGATGACCTATGACCAAGAAAACGGGATTATCATGCAACACATGATCTAGTCTTAGAGGCAAGACTAGGAACCTATTTTTGTGTTTATGTTTCCACATACATGCTTATGAGTTTTCCTCTAAATCTCACATTCAAGAACCATGGCAATTATAGCACAGAAATAAATATTAATTATAAATGTGGAAGTAAATAATAACATTTATTATTGCCTATAGGGCATATTCCCAACACAAGCGGGAGGCAAATCTCCGACCATGCGATTTTGCATTGGGTGCCGGTGACCACGTCGGTGCTGGCCCAGAAGAACCGACAGCGCAGCAGGCATCCCTTCCGGAAGTTGCAGCCTTGCAGGGCAGCCATGGCGTAGGACGGGAGGGCGGAGAGCACCGCGTTTAGAAGCACCCCCCTTGCCGCCGAAGTTGAAGCCCTCGTTTTGACGTGGAGGTTCTCAACGAACCCTTCCAGGATCATGCTCGCTGGTGAAGATCACCAGGCTCCAATACTAAACTAGTATGATCCTTAAATGTGTTTGAAAATTGCCGGATTGCTTGATGGGGGCTATCACTCTAGCCATGGCTCTCCAGAGCAGAGGTGATAGAATAGGTAACTGCATAACGCTGTAACAGAATAGTAGGAAGATATATATTTGGGTTTCTTGCTGACATTTGTTAGATAGACAGCCAACGCTTTACCACAAAATTAAGGAACTACCAACTTGTGTACCAGGAAACTAATTATATGCAAGTGATCAGTAAAATCCCTACTTGCAAAAGGTAACTAAGATACTTATCCCCTGGGTAACTGGGATCCTTATCTCTAACCACTCTTTGTAACATGATGGTGTTCTCCGATGTGTAATAAGCTTATCTTTTTATCTGGTAACACATATTTTTGCTCCTTATTTACTTTCTAAGGAAAGCTCTTATTTGTTTCAGGTAGGCACAACATCTTCATCGGCCGTGGACCCCTTGCCTGAACTAGGAAACATAGCACAGGTGTTTAGGCCCATTGGTTGTGATAATTGGAAAATTATATTTGTATAATGAAGTAACATAATCAGTCTGTATTTGATACTTTCTCTTGCTATATTTTCTATAAGTATTTTCCAAAAAATTGACGATCTTCTGCCAGGCAGGAATAGAAAACAACACAGTTGTGTTGGTGCTAGTTCGAAACCTAGTTATGTCCACTTCTGAGGAACAAGTCTGCAAATTGATGGGTAGTAACTGGTAGCTGGTAGGTTAACAGTGTTTCGCAGAAATTTTATATGGGACCAGAACTTTGAAAAATAATCCTTGTAAATTGATTTTTTTTGTCCATATGTTAATCCCAATCAATCTAAATTTGCAGTAGAGCTAGAACTAGGTATTTATCAGCTCTCTAGTGGGAACCTGATACTGTCCTATGTCTGGGATTTTTCTGGAGCATGTTTTTGGGATGTTGGTTGCACCCCCACTGTTATTAGCAACCTTGTTTTTGTATATGACTTGTGCAAATTGTACATATTGTTATTCATGAATGTACTTTCACTAATTATTTCTGTTTATGATTTTTGGTAGGGCCATGACATGTGGTTCCACATTGATGCTGCATACGCTGGAAGTGCTTGTATATGCCCAGAGTATCGACATCACCTTGATGGAGTGGAAAAGGCTGATTCATTCAATATGAATGCACACAAATGGTTCCTCACAAACTTCGACTGTTCTTTGCTATGGGTTAAAGTAAGCCATGTGATACTGTTCCAATTGGGATAACATGATTTGCGCTTCTAAATAATCTCAGGTTTCTTGTTTTTTCTAAGTATATCAATATTGATATTGCACAAACTGACATCACATATAACGAACAGGACAGGAGTTATCTTGTAGAAGCATTGTCTACAAATCCAGAGTTTCTTAAGAATAAGGTTAAGAACTCCTTCCCTTTCTATGTTTTTCTCTTAGAGATTTTCATCATTTCATGGAAGTGGATTTTAATCTACTTTCTGAACTGAATTCTGGATGCTTGTTCGTTTATCTTTTTTTCTCGTACATGCATCAAAGCGCATGTCTTTTTGTATTAGGAGAAAGTGTCGAAACGATGTGCATCTTATACAACTCAAAGGGACAAAAAAAACTAAAATTTAACAAAGAACGAAACCTAAGCAAAGAAACGGAGAAACCGAATGAAACAAGCCAAGAAACAAAAAACTGTACAACTGCCCTACTGCTGCTGTTACAGTGGTCACGGCGTCAAGCGTCTTGAGACAATCTCCTTAGGCTTAGGGACTTTGCACCAGTGTCTGATCCCCAGTTTCCAAATCCCAGTGGTAACCCGCTGGTTATCACTGGACATGTTTGCTACCGGGAGCTATTTTTCCTAGTGGAGTAAAATGCACCGGAGGTTCTATAAGTATGAAAAAGCACATCTAAGTCCTAAAAGTGGATAAGCGGTGCACATGTAAGTCCTAAAAGTGGATAAGTGGTAGCCACCACCTGTCCAATGGAATATCTCACCCAAGCAGCAGCAGCGCGCGCTCACCGTTGCTGTCACGGCCGCGAGCTACCCCTAAGTACTGGTCACCCTGGCCAGTGTGCCCCTGTCCACCGGCCGATGTGCGTAACAGTCTACTCCTTGATCGATTCCCACCTCTGCACATTCCTATGCATATCAATTCTCTCACGCTTGGGCATTGGCGTGCTCTTGCACCATCGTGAAGCTCTCATGAAGGTGCTGGGTGGTACGGCAAGCTGCTGGTTGACTGCACCCGCAAGACCGCTGAAACCACCGGCAACATCTGGAACCACTGGAAGTATTACACACACCTGAGATGGATTGTCCAGGTGGATTCTGCTCGGAGGAATAGAGCAAGCATGAGAGTCAGGCTACATAGTCTCAGAGGTTCCAAATGTTGCTCACTGGGAGGTTCCAAACAAGAGCTATTAACCTCTGTGGCATCCTGTCTAGTTCGAACACCTCGCTTAGAGTGTCCGAATGCACATAGTATCACTGGTGCAACTCTCTGAACTCACTTGGAGGGACAAACAACTAACACTTGGTGGCTCCAATCAGGAAAAAACACAGAAGATTAAGAATGGAACTTTTGAGATTTGATCGAGTTTTTCAAGGTTTGAGTTTGAGCACTTAGCAAGAATTTCTTCTCCTCACTGGGGTCAAGATTCCCATTTTGATAGTATTGGCATATTTATGACTCAAAGTGATCCAGGATCACAAAAGTCTAAAGAGTCCATAATCATGCTAATTTCTTTGCAAAGATTTTAAGGGGTCGAAAACCATTTTCCAACTAGCATCTTTTTGGACTTCAGCTGATCATCACTAGAGTAAATTATTTGTTGTCCTGAAATATCAAAAGCCACTATGGTGGCCTAGATGCACTTTCAGATGGGAATCGCCCAGGTTAGGGCCAAAGTGTTGGGTGATACTATTCCTGGAGAGTAAACCCCATCCTCGTGTACGAGTGTGCGGTTGGCCACTTTTTCCCAAACCACGATGTAACAAAGTGTTTCTTTTCAAACAATGGTATGCAAAGCATTTGAGTATTCAGTCCACGAAGAAAAATTATCCCCTGCAGTTTTAATTGATTGACTTGACAAACTGAAAAATATATTTTCAAGAGAACAAAAAGATTGTGTCGAAAGAACAATGGCATGGTCTGTATGCCTGCAATGTGATCAAAAGAATTACGTGTAAAAGCTCATTACTGAGTTTCTACATTTGGAAATAAGTTAGCTTTGATGAGTTCACATAAAATTATGTTTCGTTTGTGACATAACAACTGTTTTACATTTTCAGGCTTCCCAAGCAAATTCTGTTGTTGATTTCAAGGATTGGCAAATTCCACTTGGTCGTCGTTTTAGGTGAAATCCTTTTGGCAACTTTGATAACCACCATTTGTCAAATGTACTGTTTTTCTTTTACAAATTTAATACTCCCTCTGTCCTAAAATATAAGAACGTTTTTAACACTACACTAGTGTCAAAAACGTTCTTATATTATGGGACGGAGGGAGTAGTTCGGTACTTCCAATTTTGATAAGGAATTAATTTTCCCATACTTATATGTATTTGTTATTTGTGCTATAATTCTTTTTTCCATAGAGAAATATATAGAGAACCCAGCATTCAAGGCATGTCAGCTAGGTCCTATAAGCATGAAAATCTGGTCACACAGACACTCTGTTTTCCAAAAAGAATAGACCCTAAAAATATATATTCTAATTTTAAAGGCCCAGCCGCTCACAGCTTACCACAACGTCAGTGTTGTACGTGTCTACCGGTTGCTGCTCGGCTACGTCTATTGCCCACTCTGGATGCCAGTCCCCTCCCCCCCCCCCTCCCCGGCTTAGATACTTATGAGCCCCCAGGCTTCTTCGAATTCGAAGATATAATTTTGAGGGTATTTTTGTTGAAAAATAGCGCCTGTTTGGCATCAGTCAACGCAGTCAACGCACCATGTGTTGTTTTCTGTCGAATATTTTGTCCAAGGTAGATTAAAGTTGGACTCTGAGTCGTACGGTGTGTAGAGTGTAGACAGGGTATGGAGTTGTGTCCTTGTAGGACACTTGTATCCTAGGCCTCCTATATCATGTGGGGGTAGACACCTATATCATGTGGGGTACACACACGATGTAACCTATGCCAACATAATAGCACAGACACACAGGGGGAGCCAGCGGCGTGTGCCCGCGCCAGGGCGGGGTGCAGTATTGCGTCAGTATCATGGGGATGTAGCCGAGTTCGGTGAACCTTGTTAACAAATCTCGGTGTCATGCCTCATGTGATTGCTTGGTCCTCGGTAAGATCAACTGCATACCTCGGTTTTTAATTTTAAGAAGGGGTATCAGAGCGAGGTTGCACAAAAATCTGCGGGAAGCGGTCGTAATACCGGACGAAGTCGTCGGCGAGTTGCGATCCAGAAGCAGACGTTGGTCGTATTGTAATCTTTACTGAAGCAATCAAGAGGAGCAGGTCGATTGCTTGATCATGGCGGTGGTGGAATCATGTAGCAGCAGGTGTTCTCAGTATCTGAAAGCCAACGAGATCGATCAAAGCGGCTGCGGCGTAACACGCACACTCCAGCGCGTGGTGTGGCAGTGTGGAAGGGCCAGGCCCACAGGCCCGAGCTGCACGCGAGGTCTAGGCAGCATGGAAAGCGCGTGTGGCCCAAGCACGGGAGCAAGAGAACACAACCCATGCGAGCTAAGGCAGCAGGCTGATTGGCTTCAAGACAAGACAAGCACGTGAGAGGTTGCTTAGGCACGAGATTTGTTGGAAAAAGGACTGCCAAGGCTAAGCCCAAGTGTTCGGTCTTCTCGGTTTGCTCTGTCCGGTCTTTTCAGTCTTCCATAATTGACGACCGAAATTATGTCGGTCTTCTCGGTTCTCCACTATTCGGTCTTCGGTCTTTATAGGATGGTATTCGGTTCCGACCAAACAGACCAAATTTTATGCTACAACTCAGACCATGTACATTATAGTACTAGTACAAGTGTATGCAAGCAGAATTCAGACAACAGCTATGTGTAACAGGTGTGTGCAACCAGAATTCAGAGTTCAGGTAACATGTGTATATAGCCTCCGGCAGGGCTCCTTTGTAACCGGCCCCTGGGCTCTTTTAGGCGATTTCAACTTTACTCTAAAGCCAAACGAGCGCTCGAATGACAACTTTAACCATTCCGAAGCCTTGCTCTTCTCGTCTACCTTAAACCGTCTTAATCTTCAGGAGCTTCCCCTTCTCGATAGGCTATTTACTTGGTCTAACCAACAAGACTCCCCGACTTTGGTGCGCTTGGATAGGGCTTTTGTCAACACAGCTTGGAGTTTCCTCCTCCCGGACTCCACACTCACGTCCGCTTGCCGGTCAACTTCTGATCATGTGCCGCTTGTTCTCATTGCTGCGTCCAAAGTTCCCACGCCTTCGGTCTTCCGGTTCAACAACGGCCTTCTGCACTTACAACCTTTCATGAACATCATTTTGCAAAATTGGAATAGTGTTGTCCCATCTACCCACTTGGGCCACTTATGTCTCAAACTTAAGAGAGTGCGCGCAGCTGCTAAGGCCTGGGTCAAGCAAGGTCATCACCTTCCTAGACAAAATAGAAGAATTCCGCTCGCTCTCCTCCTTAGAACGCTCTCTTCGCACGCAGGTTTCTCTGTCCCTTCACCGGCACAACGCCCTAGCTGCTGTTTACTGGCGGCAACGGGCTAAAATCAAGGACTGTGTGCTCGGTGATGAGAACACGGACTACTTCCATCTTTGCTCTACGATCAGGCTGCGTAAAAACCAAATTAAATCCCTCAACATAGATGGTAGCAAGGTCTCTTCCCACTCCGGCAAGCATCGTGCTCTTCGTGACTACTTTAAACTTGTCATTGGTACCCCTATAGCCTGTTCTATTCCTCCCAATCTAAACGAGCTAGTATCCGGTTCTCGTCTAAGACCCTCTCAGTCTCTCGATTTGACTCGCCCCTTCTCTCTCGAGGAGATTAAAACGGCCCTCTTCGACATGAACGATAATGCTAGCCCCGGACCAGACGGTTTTGGGCCAGCTTTCTACAAGGCCAATTGGGACCTAGTTAAAAACGACCTTCTATCCCTTCTCAACAGTTTCTACTCTTGCTCTGCAGATCTTAGGCGTATCAACAAAGCTTACATTGTCCTCATCCCCAAAAAACCTAGCACAACTGACCCTGACCAGATGCGTTCGATTTCCCTTCAAAACTGCTCGGTCAAACTCTGCTCCAAGTGCCTTTCTATTAGAGTTCAGCCGGTTATTCGTGATCTTGTCCATGCGGATCATTCCGGCTTTATCAAAGGACAGTGTATCTCGGAAAACTTCATTCTCGCAGCTGCTATTGTGCAAGCTTGCCACAAAAGAAAATGCCCGGCCTTAGTCTTAAAATTGGATTTTA